>NC_084798.1:163149608-163455256 GCF_963169125.1 Humulus lupulus | reverse complement strand
TCCTGCAACTGTATCTTCAATTCCTTTAACTTTGCCGGAGCCATTCTATATGGTGCCCTCGACACTGGCTCTGTACCCGGCGCTAACTCGATGATGAACTGAATCTCCCTGTGCAGCGGAAATCTTGGTAGATCTTCAGGAAACACATCCAAAAATTCACATACTAATCTGGTCTCTCTCGACCCACTAGCATAACTCTGGTGGTATCCACCACACTAGCTAGAAAACCTATACAACCTCCTTGTAATAGGTCCCTAGCCCTTAGCGTTGATATCATGGGTATGCGGTGTCCATGCACAGTGCCCACAAAAACAAAGGGATCCTCACCCTCAGGCTCAAAGGTCACCATCTTCTTCCTGCAATCTATAGTAGCCCTATATCTGACTAACCAATCCATACCTAGAATCATATTAAAATCATCCATACCCAACTCGATCAAATCTACTGATAGTTCCCTACTATCTACCATCATTGGCAGTGCTCTAATCCATCTCCTAGAAACTACCAGTTCCCCTATAGGTAGTATAGTCCCAAACCCCGTAGTATAATACTCACTAGGTCTACACAATCTATCAATCACCTTACTAGAAGCAAACAAATGTGTAGCACCAGAGTAAATCAATACAATATATGAAGAGCCAGCGCTAGAAAGCTGACCTGTCACTACCGAGGGACTAGCCTCGGCCTCCGCCTGCGTTAAGGTGAACACTCAAGCTGGAGTCAAGCTGTCCACCTTCCCTGGTTCCTCTTTCTTTGTTGTTGGGCAATCCTTCTTGAGGTGTTCTACCACCCTGCATAGATAACAAGCCTTTGCCCGACATTCGCCCAGATGGCGTTTCCTGCATCCCGTGCACTCTGGATAACTTCTCCATGTCTCACCACTTCCCTGGCGGCCACCTTGAGCATCCTGACCCCTCTTATAAGGACCAGTAGTGGTTGAAGTGTCAAGGGTCTTCCTCTTCAGATCACTGGGGCCTCCGCCCCTACTAGACCCTGTGTATGGAGGCACTGCCCTGCAAACATCCCGTCTCACAGCGTTCTCCCTCCAGATTTTATTCTTTGCCGCCTCAGCGATAAGAGCCTTCTCAACAGTCTAGGCATAGGTCATTCCCCCATGTACTTGATCGCGAAAATATATATACGGAAGTGTACGCAATCGATTCAAGTAATTAGGTGATAAATAGAGTATCGTTCCCACGAAGACTATTTTCCAAGTACCACTAATTGTTCTTTAAATTCTCTTTGGCAACTAAGAATTTGATTTTCAAATTTAATTTTAAATTTGAAAATAACTTTAAACAAAAACAACTAAATAAAAGATTTAAATCACTTATGAGAAAGACCGAGGGTGTTAATTTCGTCAACTTTTCATTCTACTAATTGTATTAATCAATTCTAGATTTTTTTCTTTTTATTCTAATAGCAGGTTAACATAAATCGATTCCTATTCTTTTTCAAGATATAAGATCTCAGCCTATATGCAGGTTTTCTACATCTCTGTGATAAACTTAAACATATAGAAGTCATTAAGCATGGAAACCTAATTACTACACAAGCCACACAAGTACGTTCATCCAATATGCAACCTATATCTATATAATGGCATATTCAATTCTCATCTTTTGAATTTTGAATCAAAATCATTAAGTCAAGCAAATAGTGATCAAGTATTTACTAGCATTAAACACACATTATATATATTAGAATATAGAAGAAAAATCAATAGAACATCATAATTCAATTAGATAGAAATCCAAGTGACTACATTAAACCCTAGATAAAATTTGTTTAGTTCATAACAGACATGACTAAATCAATAAAATAATAATTAAAGAACATAAGATTCATAAACTTAAAGAAGAAAGAAAAATATAAAACTGCAGAATTACTGGCCTAAGAAAACAAAATTAGTCTCCGAAAACGTAATTAAAAACTAACCTAATGACTTAATTAAACCCTAAGTACGAATTTATAGTAAAAATTAAAAGAATCTGTGTTTTTTTTCGTGTGCGGGCTGCGATTTGGCCTTCTTTGGGTTGCGACCCGTGTCTGTTTTGGGGCTTTTCCTTCTCGTGTAAAGTCTTCAGGCACTGCGACTCAAGAATCTCAAGTCGCGGCCCGTGTCTGATTCCCCTTAGCTGAGCTTCTGTTTCCCTCTTGAGTTGTGACTTGTAAGCCCAAGTCGCGACATTAATTCCTTCCAGCAAGCATATGCGCCTCTGACTTCACCTTGAGTCGCGACTCATAAGTCCAAGTTGCGACTTTAATTCAATTTCTTCTTAGATTAGATATTTCAGCTCATCTCTTCATCAAAAACTGTCCTTTAAGCATCCTTAGTATCATTTTAGATCCAAAAACCGCCATGAGCCTCGTTTTCTCACCATTTTCGCTTCCTTTTGCATTTTTCTTGTGATTCATCGCTCCAACCTACAACAAAGACAAACAAAAACATAATCTTGCACAACACACACATAAAAACTCAAGATTACCACAAAAACACATTCTAAAATGACCTTAAAATGATGTTATCACCTCCGCACCTACTAGACCCTGTGTATGGAGGCACTGCCCTGCAAACATCCCGTCTCGCAGCGTTCTCCCTCCAAATCTTATTATTTGCCTCCTCAGTAGTAAGAGCCTTCTCAACAGCCTGGGCATAGGTCATTCCCCCAGGTACTGATGTGATTCTCACATCTCGGGTTACCATAGCATTAAGCCCTCGAATAAACCTATCCTGTTTAGTTGCATCAGTAGGCACTAAATCTGGTGTGAACTTTGCAAGCCTATCAAACTTCAGGGCATACATAGTAACCGTCATGCTGCCCTGCACCAACCCAACAAACTCATTCACCTTCGCTGCCCTGACGGCAACATTATAATATTTTTGGCCAAACAGATCTCTGAACCCATCCCATCTCCTGGCAGTAATGTCCTGAGTCTGTGATGCCATCTCCCACCAATTACAGGCATCCTCTCGAAGCATATAGGTGGCACAGGTCACCCTGTCATTACCTTCCACCCTCATAAAATCCAGGATGGAGGTGATCATTCTCATCCACTGTTCAGCCTTCAGTGGATCTGGTCCCCTCTCAAAGGTTGGTGGGTTCTGCTTCCTAAACCGTTCATAAAGTGACTCCCCCCTGTTCCAAACCTCAGGTGTCTGTACAGTTGGTGCCACAGTAGGTGACACAATAGGTTCAACACTCCTTGACGGAGCCTATTGTCTCAAGAGACGGATATGCTCTTCTTAACTTTGTAACCGGGCTTGCATATCAGCAAGTATCTGTTGCTAGTTCTCAGGGACTGGCAGAGGGTTCTGGCCCTGCTCATCATCTCTAGCCTCGACCCCTGTGTCGGCTAGTCATATTGATCGCCTTGGATGCATAGCGATCCAAGTTTATCTGCAATCAATGACTTGGCAGTCAGGCAATGATGACAGGCTAACATTCTTTCCATAGTCCATCATTGAAACTCAACCAACAATATGCAATCAAGATGCAAACAAGCATTTAAACATTCATTCACATGCAGCAACAATGCTAATAAGCATGCCTCATTATAATCACACAACAGTCAAGGGTTAGGCCCTATCAGTATTTCATTCTCCCTATTATTTCATGCAGATTTAAACATTTATATTTCATTTAAGCACTTAAATATACAATCACATATCTATAGATACCAAACCTTGAGTCGAGCTTGTCTTTAGCGGCGAATGTACATGCCCAGCTAGTCTTCAGGAACCCTTAATCCTAGACCGCTCTGATACCAAGTTGTAATGCCCTGGATAACCAAGATTGTTACATTGTGTATTTTAAAATAGTGCAAGACTTTCTAATCAAGTCATTTGAACAATATTGTGATCTTAAAATCAACTATCAGGTTAGGGTTAAAATATTTTGGTCATAAACGGTTAAATTTCATTAAAACATATGTTTGATACGTGGGATCCAAAAAGCAGGGTATAAGTGGTAATTTACAATCCCAAAAAGTAAATACAACCAAAAGCCACCCTAATGGAAAAATACAAGCTGGGCTTTGTCCCTGAACTTTCCCTTGGTCGTGGCAGACGAGCAAGTGACTATGTACAATCCGCCCCTAGAGCTCTCCAACTCATGGTTGGTCCATTTTCCCTTTGCCTTTACCTGCGCCACATAGCACCCGTGAGCCAAGGCCCAATAAGAAAACCATAAACAACAAATACATATAGCAACAATAGTATTCAACCAATCTTAATACAAGTCATTCAAAAATTCAACAGAATATAAGTATCAAGCTAATAATGGTAAACAAGTATTTTCAAGCATTATATTTTAATCAGTAATACAAATGCTCAGGGTCGACACCCTTAGGCCGAGCCCTCTGTTCATTAAGCTGACCCCAACTCGCTTAGGCCAAGTCCACTGTTTATTTAGTTAACCCCAGCTCACATTGGCCAAGCTGCGTTCAATGCGCTAATCGTCAACCCCAGCTCCCTTAGGTCGTACTTTCACATAACGACAATACAATTACACAACACATTTATCCAGATACAGGGAACCTTAGTCCCAAACACAACCACATGGGTGTAGTTTTCTTACCTCAAATTACCTATTCATACCCCAAATGACCAGCCAAACTCAGATTCAAGTCCAGAATTCCTATCCTTATATCCCAACCATCACAACTTACCTATAACCATTTTCTTGCACCATAAAACACCCGAATCCAGCTAACAAACTAAAACTCATGCAAACTATAACTTTTAACATGGTTTTAACAGAATTTAGAGAAACCAGGTTGAAATCTTACCTCAGCTTGCAGCCTAAATCCTCAACAAGTTCCTGATTGTTCTAGCTTTGGTTTTTCCAATCCCCTTCAGCTAAATTCCTAGCCTTTTCTCTTTAAGCTCTTCTTCAAAATTCATAATTCCTCCTTAGTTCTAGAGAGAGGAAAAAAACATGAGATGGAGGGAGTGAGAGAGAATTGAGGACTTAATGGTTCCTAACATTTTCTGGTAAGCTCTAAAATGTTTAAGGATAAGTTTAACTTCAAAAGACTGAAATGCCCCTCTAACAACTGAGCCTCCCTTATTTGATCCCATGGTAAAATGGTCATTTTCCCGATTCCTGCTAATTCCTCAAGTGTTCCTACTATTTACCAATTAATCCTGTCACATCCAATTAATTATCAAATATTTATTCATTACTCAATAAATCCTAAAATATTCTCCAAATTCCCAAAATAACCCAAGGCTCAACCCAAGCTGGGTATTAACCCCACTGTGACTATTTTGCTAATCCGCTCACTAGACCGTGTCGAGCTAAATACTACAGATATATCCACATAATAATGTGGTCTCAACCATTTATCACATATATGTTGGAAATGTGCCCTGAAAGCATATGTAGTAGACATTGTTTTATGAAATAAATAAATAAATTGAATTTGTTATGCATATATTTTATGGACTATATTATTCTGTGATAATTTTATGTAAATATCAGGAAAATTCCTAAGTTCATATATGTGATCTCAAACACGTATTGGTACGGGAAGATTGTATTTCAGATAAATGAACTTGAATAGTTTGCAGTAAAATAAAGTTATGGAATTTTTAGATTAATTACTGCAAGTACGGTCCACTAGTATTATGAATACATGTGATCTAGATTCGGATCACTAGTGTGGTAGGACACTTTAGTGGAGGTGCTTTATATATTAGAGAATATATACAATTGGACCAAATATGTTTATTAATACTTAGTTAAATAACGTTTTGAAGAATTAATTAAATATATCAACTGATGATCATATACAAATAGATCTTAATCCTAAAGTTACTATGAACTCCTGTTTATGTTATATGAGTTCTTTGATTCACTTGTTAGGGTCTGTCACAATGATCAGGCTGAAAACTTTTGTTTTGAGAACTCATTAATGTAGATGGCTGGGGACATATTATACAGATATGGAATCTATGCCTTATCATAAGAGATTGAATGATGGTTCTCTTAATGGTTGACTTTTGGGACTGAAAGATTATTGAGCTCAAATTCATAATTTAGTTATGAATTAGCCTTCACTAGTAAAGTCAATTGTACTTAAGGAAACAAGAGATAATTAAAACGGTAAAATAGTAATTTTATTCCTGATTAATTATGAACCATTATTAGAGGGTCAAGTTGTATGAAATGATTATATCAATGGACGCTTTATAATTATAAAGTACTCAGTAAATGAAATGTCTATAATTACAAGAGTGCAGTCTCATATTTATAGTGGAATAATCATGAGATTAATAAATTAAGATTATTTAATTAAAGAGTTTAATTAATAATCTCAAATTTATTGGAGCTTGAAATTATAGGTCCATAGGTCCCCATAGTGGTTCTATCAACACTATTCAAGGTAAGAGTTGTTATGAACGGAAAAATAGTTTAAAGACATTTAAGAAGAAATTTATTCTTTAGGCCAAATATGCAATTATATGATAATAGTGATTAATTAATTAATTACAAATTAGTTGTAGTTAACAAAATTAATTAATATTTAATTATTGTATCATTTTTGAAATTATAATAAATTAAATATTTATTTTCAAAAATATTGGATTTAATTAATTGGTAGAATTAATTAAATATCTTTATTTGAGTGGGAGATAATAATCTGATTAGTTCAAAATTAGATTTGAATTTAAAAGATTAATATTTATTCAAATAATTAATTATATTTGATAATTAATTTAAATTTTAATTCAAATTTGAATTAGTTATCAGGTAGTTAGATCTTATCTGACAAAGTAGTTTGAATAAATAATTAAATAAAAATTGAAAAACCAACATCCCTAAAAATAGGGATGCTACACATGCACACACAGTCCATGCGTGTAGGGCTATTTTCAAGGATAGGATTTTTATTTTTATTTATTTATTTAATTAATTAATGAATAATTCAAAAAATTGGTTTTTAGATTTTTTCATTAATAGAATAATTAATTAATTAAAAAGTAAATTTTAAGTTGGTTATAGATTTATTATTTTAAATTTGAATATTTTCTTTTAAGTATGACTAATCAAAAAATATTCAGTAGTGTGTGACAACTCAGAACATTCGCTCTGTGAAAAATAGAACGATAGTTTTCTCTCCCTGAAAAATAAAGAACCAATTCTGAGGTCTATTATCTAGATCTCATGTGTTGAGTACATCAAGTAGAATCACAAATAAACTATCCTTCATTCTCTAAGTGCCCACACACTTCTTGAGGTGTAGAGAACGCTCTGGAAGATCTTGGTGTGAGTACGTGGGAGCAGCTTGGATGAGAAGATCGTTCAAAATATGAAAAAGATAGCAATGACACTTGATAGGCTTCAAGAGGTATGAATTCTATCATTAACTTGCTTATGATTAATGTATGTATATTAATGGATCCGCATATTTAAAGGTAGTTTAAATATGTTACAAAAATTTTGTTGTACATTGGGCCAACCTCACCACCATTCCGCTGCGTATTAGGAAACTCGTTTCTAACAATTGGTACCAGAGCGGTCATTAATCTCTACATACATTAATTACTGTGTGGGCATAATATGCATTCTTATGTTATGGTAATATATGTGAATGGATAGATGTATGTATGAGTATAGTTAATTCTTAAGGGTCGTTAATTATATAGTATTTTGGGTTTAGGAAATGTTCTTAAAATTCTAGATGAAAAATGTAAGCCATTTTGGGGCATAGGAATTTTTGTAATTTTAATTTTCTGCGTTAAAATTATTTAAAAAATTCTGTAAGGCCCGAGCCCCGAAGCCTGAGCCTCACCCAGCCGCATGCGCGCCCAGCCCCTACGTGCTGCCTACCTAGCGAGCCATGCGCACCACGCCTAGCCGAGTGGCCACGTCCCTGCGCACCTTGGCCAGCGCACCCCTGTGCCAGCTGTTGTTGCTCCAGGCGCGCGCCCCTGCGCCTCGGCCAGCTGCTCGCTTGTGTGCCCCTGCACCATCTGCTGTTGCTCCTAGCTGTGCGCCCCTGTGTGACGCACCCAGCAGCAGCCCGTGCGCCCCAGCCGCACCTCCTAGCTGCCAGCCGCATGCCCCTTGCTGAGCCACCATATGCAGTCGCCCCTAGGGTTTCTAAACCCTAGGGCTTGCATCCCAAAATTATCCATTTAAATTATGGGCTTAATTAAGTTAAACCATAATTAAAATATTTTTTTTTTTGAATTAATTGTATGAGCCCAAATTCAAATCTGGGCCTAATAACTTATCGGGCATTAAGCCCAAGTTAATTATTCTTAAAATTTGTTTAAGATAATTAAAAGTTATTTTCATTCAAAATTAAATGGATAAGTGGCTTAATGGATCAAGACTAATTGTGAAGGCCCAAAGTTTGAGATAGAGATCTTTTTAGGTCTTATTTAGTTTCTTACATTTTTTGTGTATAATTTTACAAGTGTTGTAATTTTTTCTAGAGATACCCAAGACACCCGGCCCACATTTATTTATTTAGTTAGTATTTATTTATTTAAATATTTGAATGTGATTAAAATGTTTAATACTTTATCATGCATTTTTTGACATGCCATACATATAACCCATACAGTATTTAAAATTGTGCATGCATCTCATATGAGTAGAAACATGCCTTAGGATTGTCCTATGTGATTATATGCTGGTCCATACAATAATAAATGTAGTTTTTAACTAGTTCAAGAGCGGAAATAGATTTTAAAAGTTGTTTAATTTCTAGTATTTAATAAAATTGTTTTATTAAATTATAAATGATATTCTTAGTAATTATAGCAAAATAAAATTGAACTAATTAGGCATAGTTCTATAATTTTATTTTTTCTTAATTTGATTAGTAATTATTAGAATATCATTTGGTAAAAATAGATCACTTTATTTTTACAGCCAATTAAAAAACATAGGATGTTTTGAGAAAACACATATTCTAAAATAGTGAGTGGGAGAGGGAGTTATGACAATAAGTCCCATGGTCTCCATTATTAGTTAGCACTGAGGTAACATGGAGAGGGCCTCGCGGCACCATTGCTTGTGTCCCCCTAAGGAAGGCTTCCGACTGTGTTATTCTCAAGACAAACTTCTTTTTCAAGAATAGGATTTAATGATGTATTTCAAGTTTGACTGACCCTAAGGCACACTCTTGAGTTAAGTCATTGATCTAAAATAATGGGTTACACTCACAAGGTACATTAGGCTTTCGAGCGGACTAGTGTATTCTTGACCAAACAAGCGGTTATTTATAAGTCAAAAGAGAAATATTGATTTAAGTTTTCACTTATAAATTTGAGAACTTGTCTCAAAATTAATTTGGAATTAGTCTGACCTACCCTAAGACTGGTCCATTAATGTTCAAATTAATTAATCGTGGAATTAGTAATTATTTTTTATGTGTTTTTTAATTATTGCATTCATGCATCACGTTTACTATTCCAAAAATAACTGATATTTATTATATGCATAAATTCATTTTGTTTATTTATTTATTTTCAGCAATTATGTCTAACTCAAATCCTGTATCTTCTTTACTTGCTAATGAAAAGTTGACTGGTGAAAACTACATGAAATGGAAATCAAACTTGAACATTGTATTAATATGTGAGAAGCCTAAAAAGTCATCCAAAAGCAAAGAGAACAAGAACACTAAAACCTCCAAAAGGAAGACCCCAAAAGGGACTTGCTTTCATTGAGGAGAAAATGGTCACTGGAAGAGAAACTGTCCAAAGTATCTCGCTGACCTCAAAGAGAAAAAGACAGGTAAATTTGATTTACTTGTGTTAGAAGCTTGTTTAGTGGAAGATAATTCTTCATCCTGGATAGTAGATTCAGGAGCCACTAACCCTGTCTGCTTTTCTCTTACGATTCTTAGTTCAACGAGGAAGCTTGCTGATGGAGAGGTGACTATGAGGGTAGGCAGTGGTCAGATTATCTCTGCAGCAGGAGTTGAAACAACCCATTTGGAATTTGAGAATAATAAATTTCTTGTTTTAGAAAACGTTTATTATATTCCTGGATTTTCTAGAAACTTAATTTCTATTTCTATGTTGCATGAACAATATTTTAAAATCTCTTTTAATAATAATTCGATTGTTATTTCAAGATATTGTTTTAAGATATGTTCTGCAAAATCTATCAATGGGCTTTATAAACTGCAAGCTAAAGATAAATCTGTTAATAATTATGAATTATTTAAAACAGCTAATCCTAGATCTATTAAACGACAAAAGACTGATTCCGATAGTGATACATATCTGTGGCACTTGAGATTGGGTCATATTGGTCTAGACAGAATAAATAGGCTTGTAAAGGATGATCTTTAAGATAACTATCTATTGGATCTCTTCTTGTTTGTGAATCCTGTCTAGAAGGCAAAATGACCAAGAGACCTTTCTCTGCCAAAGGTTCAAGAGCCACAGAACCACTTCCGCTAGTACATACGGATGTTTGCGGTCCACTTAATGTACAAGCAAGAGGAGGTTATGAATACTTCGTTACTTTTATTGACGATTATTCAAGATATGGTTACTTATGCTTAATGCAAAGAAAATCTGAAACTTTTGGAAAGTTCAAAGAATTTAAAGCAGAAGCTGAAAAGCAATTAGGTAAGTCACTAAAAGCTCTTTGATCTGATCGAGGAGGAGAGTACTTGGATTTTGAATTCAAGCACCATCTGTGTGATCATGGCATTCAATCCCAACTCACAGCACATGGAACGCCACAGCAAAATGGTGTTTCGGAAAGACGGAACAGAACGTTATTAGATATGGTTAGATTAATGACGAGTTTCTCATCATTACCACTGTCATTCTGGGGCTATGTGATTCAATGTGCTCTATACATATTAAATGTTGTTCCATCTAAGTCTATCCAAAAGACACCCATAGAATTATGGAATGGTTATAAACCTAGTTTACACCATTTTTGAATTTGGGGGTGTCCTGCACACGTGCCTAAAGGAAAGACCGGAAAGTTGGAATCACGCTCTGAAGTGTGCATGTTTGTGGGTTATTCCAAAGAGATCAGAAGTGGAATTTTCTATTGTCCAAAAGAAAATAAAACATTTGTATCGAAAAATGCAACTTTTCTTGAACATGACTATGTCAATAACCACAAACTTCGCAGTAAGGTTGTTCTGGAGGAGATGGTCTCGAATGAAGTTGCAAAGTCACCATCAACAACCAATGAAAAACGGCAAGAGGAAACTGCTAGTTCTAGTCAGAATAGTAGTGAACCTCGTCATAGTGGGAGGGTTAGTAAGCAACCCACACGCTATGAACACGAAGTTCAAATGCTTGTGTTTGACACAAACAAAGACGATTCATTGACATTTAAAGATGCAATGAATGATTCTGACAAGGACAAATGGCAAGAAGCCATGAACCAAGAAATGGAATTGATGTATTCCAATTCTGTTTGGGTTCTTGAAGATCCACCTGAGAATATCAAACCTATTGGTTGCAAGTGGATATTCAAGAAGAAAAGAGGAGCGGATGGGAAAGTAGAGACTTTCAAAGCAAGGCTTGTAGCCAAAGGTTACACACAGAAAGAGGGGGTTGACTATGAAGAAACTTTTTCTCCTGTAGCCATGCTAAAATCCATTCGTATATTCTTGTCCATAGCTGCGTGTATGGATTATGAGATTTGACAAATGGATGTCAAAACAGCTTTTCTGAATGGCTACCTTGACGAAACCATTTACATGTCTCAACCAGAAGGGTTCGAGTTAGAAGGTGAAGAGCAAAAGGTTTGTAAGCTTCTTAGGTCCATTTATGGACTCAAAAAAGCTTCTAGATCTTGGAATCTTAGATTTTATGACACAATTAAAACGTTTGGTTTTGAACAAAACGTTGATGAACCTTATGTCTATAAAAAAATCAAAGATGGTGTAGTAGTATTCCTCGTTCTTTATGTTGATGATATATTATTGATTGGAAATGACGTAACATCATTATCAAAAGTAAAGAACTGGTTAGCTGAACAATTCCAAATGAAAGATTTGGGAGAAGCCAAGTATGTTATCGGCATTAAGATTCTTAGAGATAGATAGAACAAAACTTTGGCATTGTCTCAAGCAACTTATATTGATAAGGTGCTAGAACACTTTAATATGCAAAACTCCAAAAAGGGTGATATGCCAACCCGTTCTGGAGTATTCCTTTCCAAAGAGCTGTGTCCCAAAACACCTCAAGAAGAGGAAGACATGAGACAATATCCCTATGCCTCAGCAGTAGGCAGTCTAATGTACGCCATGTTGTGTACAAGACCTGACATTTGTTATGCAGTAGGGATAGTCAGCCGTTATCAATCCAATCCTAGATTGAGTCATTGGACTGTAGTAAAGAATATTCTCAAGTATCTTAGAAATACTAGAGATTATATGCTTGTATATTCAGGTGGAGATCTGAACCCCACTGGTTACACTGATTCTGATTTTCAATTAGACAGAGATAGTTGGAAATCGACTTCTAGATCAATGTTTACTCTTGGAGGAGGAGCGGTAGTCTGGCGAAGTATTAAACAAACCAGCATTGCAGACTCCACCATGGAAGCTGAGTATATAGCGTCTTGTGAAGCAGCTAAGGAGGCTGTGTGGCTCAAAAAGTTCTATTCCGATCTGGAAGTTGTACCAGATGTGGATAAGCCACTAGTCCTATACTGTGACAACAGTGGGGCAGTAGCTAACTCAAAGGAACCACGGAGTCACAAGACGGGAAAGCACATCGAGAGGAAATATCACTTGCTAAGAGAGATAGTTCATCAAGGAGATGTTGCAGTTATGAAGATAGCTTCAAAGCATAATCTTGCAGACCCTTTCACAAAGACTTTATCCATAAAATCTTTTAAGGATCATGTAAGAAATATGGGAATGAGAGAGATGCATCAATCGCTTTAGGGCAAGTGGGAGATTGTTGGAAATGTGCCCTGAAAGCATATGTAGTAGACATTGTTTTATGAAATAAATAAATAAATTGAATTTGTTATGCATATATTTTATGGACTAAATTATTATGTGATAATATTATGTAAATATCAGGAAAATTCATAAGTTCATATATGTGATCTCAAATACGTATTGGTACAGGAGGATTGTGTTTGAGATAAATGAACTTGAAGAGTTCGCAGTAAAATAAAGTTATGGAATCTTTAGATTAATTACTGCAAGTACGATCCACTAGAATTATGAATACATGTGATCTAGATCCGGATCACTAGTGTGGTAGGACACTTTAGTGGAGGTGCTTTATATATTAAAGAATATATAGAACTAGACCAGATATGCTTATTAATACTTAGTTAAATACCGTTTTGAAGTATTAATTAAATATATCAACTGATGATCATATACAAATAGATCTTAATCCTGAAGTTACTATGAACTCCTGTTTATGTTATATGAGTTCTTTGATTCACTTGTTAGGGTCTGTCACAATGATCAGGCTGAAAACTTTTGTTTTGAGAACTCATTAATGTAGATGGCTGGGGACATAGTATACAGATATGGAATCTATGCCTTCTCGCAAGAGATTGAATGATGGTTCTCTTAAGGGTTGACTTTTGGGACTGAAAGGTTGTTGAGCTCAAATTCATAATTTAGTTATGAATTAACCTTCACTAGTAAAGTCAATTGTACTTAAGGAAACAAGAGATAATTAAAATGGTAAAATGGTAATTTTATTCCCGATTAATTATGAACCATTATTAGAGGGTCAAGTTGTATGAAATAATTATAACAATGGACGCTTTATAATTATAAGGTACTCAGTAAATGAAATGTCTATAATTACAAGAGTGCAGTCTCATATTTATAGTGGAATAATCATGAGATTAATAAATTAAGATTACTTAATTAAAGAGTTTAATTAATAATCTCAAATTTATTGGAGCTTGGAATAATAGGTCCATAGGTCCCCATAGCGGCTCTATCAACACTATTCAAGGTAAGAGTTGATATAAATGGAAAAATAGTTTAAAGACGTATTTAAGAAGAAATTTGTTCTTCAGGCCAAATATGCAATTATATAATAATAGTGATTAATTAATTAATTACAAATTAGTTGTAGTTAACAAAATTAATTAATATTTAATTATTATATAATTTTCAAAATTATATTAAATAATTAAATTAATTTCGAAAGTTAATTAAATAATTAATTAATTATAATATTTGAAATTATAATAAATTAAATATTTATTTTTGAAAATATTGGATTTAATTAATTGGTAGAATTAATTAAATTTCTTTAATTGAGTGGGAGATAATAATCTGATAAGTTCAAAATTGGATTTGAATTTAAAAGATTAATATTTATTCAAATAATTAATTATATTTGATAATTAATTAAAAATATAATTAATTTAAATTTGAATTAGTTATCAGGTTGTTAGATCTTATCCGACAAAGTAGTTTGAATAAATAATTAAATAAAAATTGAAAAACCAACATCCCTAAAAATAGGGATGCTACACGTGCACACATAGTATTTTTAATTAATTAAAAAGTAAATTGTAAGTTGGTTACAGATTTTTTTTTAAAATTTGAATATTTTCTTTTAAGTATGACTAATCAGAAAATATTCAGTAGTGTGTGACAACTCAGAACATTCACTTTGTGAAAAATAGAGCGATAGTTTTCTCTCCCTAAAAAATGAAGAACCAATTCTCAGGCCTATTATCTTGATCTCATGTGTTGAGTACACTAAGTAGAATCACAAATAAACTATCATTCATTCTCTAAGTGCCCATACACTTCTTGAGGTGTAGAGAACGCTTTGGAAGATCTTGGTGTGAGTACGTGGGAGCGGCTTAGATAGGAGGATCGTTCAAAATATGAAAAGATAGCAAGGACACTTGATAGGCTTCAAGAGGTATGAATTCTATCCTTAACTTTCTTATGATTAATGTATGTATATTAATGGATCCCCATATTTAAAGGTAGTTTAAATATGTTACAAAATTTTTGTTGTACACTGGGCCAACCTCACCACCATTCCGCTGCGTATTAGGAAACTCGTTCCTAACAATATAATCCCATTTATGCCCTCACAGACCAAACTTACAAATACGCCCTTATGAACAATAGATGGCCCACATGTATATTTAATACTCACAAACATGCATATAATATATTCACATAATAATATTAATCATGCATGCCACATAGTCATGCATTTAATAAATTAAACATATATATAAACCAATTAAGCCCTCCTAGGACGATAATCAAGGCACTAAGCCTTATTAGCAATTTTAGGTCGTTACAAACTAGGTTATACCGCAAAGGCTTAGGATTAGGGAAGTTGCTCGGGGCTGTCATAAGCTAGCTGCTCAGGACTTGAGGTAAGAAAACTGCACCCGAGTTGTGATTGGGGCTTAAACCCCCTTATATGAATATGTTATGAATATGAATATAACTGCATCTGGGAATATATGGATGGGCATGCTTGTATACGTTGCCATTGAATATATGTGCTATGCATTGTGTATTATGAATATTTATGTTTGCAGGCCGGCCTAAGGGTGCCGGGGGCCGATAGCAAGCGTGAGGAACGCAGCCCGGCCTAAGGGTGCTGGGGTCGGCTAAGAGACCAGGGGACTCGACCTAAGGGCGTGGGGACTGGGTATTATACCATAAACAGAAGTGTGGTTCACAATTAATCATTTTTATTGATTGATGGGTTTGGTTTACATATTTGATTGAGTTGAATAATACTGCTGGTTGGATTATTTATATCATATTGTTAGAAGAGTTTGATGAATTATATTTACTGCTTTTATACTGTTGCTTAGTTGTGCATGCTGGTTTAGGTTTTCTTGCTGAGCCTTGGCTCACGGGTGCTACGTGGTGCAAGTAAGGGAAAGAGATAGCGGGACCAGCCATGAGTTGGAGAGCTTTAGGGGCAGTTTGTATATATGTGGCCTGCTCAATCGCAACGGTCGAGATAGCTTGGGAGGAACTAGGGTCAAACCCTGATTCGCCGCTTAGGATGGCTAAATTATATTCTATTTGTTTTTTACAAGTCTGTAAACTGATTTTGGGGATCTCGTGTGTAAACTTAATATTTTAATGAAAAATAATCATTTTGTTGACCAAATATTTTAATACTTGACCTTAACTTAGTCTTCAATTACATGTTTATGTTCAAATGACTTGCTTAGCTAGTTAAGCACTATTTTAAACACATAGTGTAACGGTCTTGGTTATCCAGGGCGTTACACATAATGTCTTGTAATATCACAGTCAACAGTAACTCCATCTTATTCATCATATTTAACATGTTTATTCTCATTTCACTCCATATTATGTCTTAACCACTAAAACCTGAAAGAAGAAGAAAACAAGCGTAAATCTACCCAATACAATCCTAAATAACTAAAATCATAACCTAAAACAATCTTTAAAGCATATCTAAATTGAACCTAACAAATTCCCCAAAACTTAACCTTTACTCACCCTCGAGTAAAGAATACAAAAGACAAACAAAAACAAAATAAAAAATCTAAAAAAATCAACACAAATGAATCAATGCGACAACAACAGTTTAATCCACAAAATATTATGAATAACATGCTTATATAATCTTCACGAAAATCAACCAATAATCAAGAATTTCACTCAAAACATTTTTCTAATTCACTTAGGTCCTAAAAAAAATAAAAGCTCTCCTAATCGTGATTAGTAAATAAAATGAAATTGAATCAATATATGCTCACCAAATTTTGCATTATAGTTAACCAATCAATTATTATCCTATAAGCTTGCTATACTTACTAATCTCCACTAATGTTGAAAACACATGCTTAGAAATCAATAGGACTTTCACAACTTATAATTGAAGGCTTAGGTAAAGGTAGATGAAAAAATCATTTAGACTCAAATATACAATAAGCACACACATACAAAAAAAAAAAAAAAAAAAAATCTTGTATCAACTTGCAAACAACAAAAACTATCCCAAATTTTCTTACTTTGAGAGAAAATTCATAAATTGATTTTTTTATTTCATTTTTTATAATGATACTATACTCCCCAAACTTATTTATTTATACTGTAATTTGGAGTGTAGTTCATTTTCAATATATTTTTTTTCTTTCTCTGTCAATTTTTCTTCTACTATTAACACAAATTTCAACATATAAATCCCCAATACAAACTATCACCCAATCACTTTTTATATGCTCATGGTATATCAAAGGGGAGTAATTTTTTTGAGGATTTAACTAAGCTTAATATTGGTGTAAAACAATAAAAAGAATCATATTAGGCTCAAAATTGGGTAACTAGGGATTACAAAATAAAGGTTGGCTTGAAAGATTCAATCATTCCAAAGAATTTCCTAGATCATCTTCCTAAGCATTCATAATCTAGAATTTTGTCTCAAAAAAGCAAGCAAACAAGTTCTTGGATAAAACCAATTTCAATCTTATTTTTATTTTACAAATTTAACAAGTATAAATAATATTCAATCAAAAACATTTATTAAAAATCATGACCAAGCTCTCAAATATTTAAGTGGACAGAGTAAAAGTGAAAAGAAATATTCAACCAAGCACACAAATTTTTATAGTTTCATTCCCATTCAATTTATACAACATATCATTCAACATATTGTTATTGGCTAATTATTGTCAACTTTATTCACACTAACACCATAAACAAAACATAAACCTAACTGTTTATCCATAAATTGGCTGCTGATGACGTGGCAAGAAGTTATGACACGTGGCAGACACGTAGCAAAGATACGGCTCGCCTGTCGACCAGCATATTCCCACATGAAAAGATCAAGTTTTATATACGACCAGTCTGGTCATACATTCCGTTCAATTATGTAAAGATCTGTACAGTTGTAATGATATCCGAGAATATCTCTTCCTTATGACTTGCAGATCCATTCATTAAGGATAGATATTATTTCCTAATTCATGTAACTCTTCCTGAGCTTATAAATACACAAGAGATAGCTCAAGGAAGGAGGGGAGGATCTTTTTCTTTCGGAATTATACTACTATTATCCATCGTTGTATTGCTTTTATCTTCAAAGGTCTGTGAAACTCAGGAACCCTAGTTCTTTGATCACACCTTGGGAGGTCAATATTAATAATAGTATCAAGTGGACGTAGGTCATTACCAATCATTGGGGCCGAACCACTATAAACCTCTGTGTTCTTTATCTTTCCATTAGATTAATTTCTCAAGCTCTATATTACTTTCTTGTCACTTTCTAGACTCCGTGTCGTTGACCAAAATCAGGGTCAACATTCAGGTGTTTTCATTGAGAGCTTTGAATCCAAGAAAATCTAATGGCAAAGACTACCAAGAAGACTGGACAGGCTGCTGCCGCACCATCCCAGCCTCCTCCCCCAAATGTGGCTGAAGACGAACCTCATTTGGAGTTAGATGAGGAGGAAGTGGACTCTGAGACCCTGAAGACAACACTGGGGGTGTTGCAGGATGAATTGGCCGCTCTGAGGGCCAATCAAGAGAGTGCCGCCGAGATAATGGCGTCATAGCAGAGGGAGATAGAGCGCCAGCGCCAAGAGCTGAGCGAACGACAGGCGGAGATGGGCCGTCGTCAGAGGGATGCCATGGCAGCCCTTGAAGCTGCCCTCCAGTTGGCTAGGAATCAGGCTGCACCTGCCTCGCAGCATGATCAACCCCCAAGTGGGCCACCTCAAAGAGGTCCCAATCCTAGCCCTCTGCTCCAGCCAACAAGCCCTAAAAGGCCAGAGCAACCATCGATGACTCAGGATGATATCCCACCTAGGGATCTTGAGACGCAGCCTCCGTCCTAGGCTGGTCGAGGAAATCCCCCGCGCCCGAGGTAGAATAGGGTCGGGCAGCAGCCCCGCAGCCCTAGACGCCCAGGGGGTGAAGAGCCGCATCCACCGAGCAGGGGGCAGCGTCCTTCTACCAACAGAAGGAACTCATAGATAGGTTCTACGGTTAGGGGCCCCCCACGACATGATAATGCACGGGGACCCACCAACCAACGTAGGCCTCCCCCTAATGCTCGGGAAGTTCCAGCCCAAGGAGGCAACAGAGGAGATAGTCAGTCCCACCATATACAATCAAGATTCAGAGATGGCCACGACTACAATGAGGCTGACTCAGGCAGAGGGAATGCTGGTTGAAGGAACGAGGAGAGAGGTGGAGGCAGAAGCCTCCCACCTAGAGAAGACCGACAAGCAGGACATAATGCTGGGGGGCATCCCAAACAAAACAATGTCTTTAGCCAGCTCGGAGGCAGCGAGCAGCGGCGAAGAGATGATGACTTGAGGGATGTACTCAACGATCGCCGAGAAAGGCACGGTGAGTACATTCCCCCGGCACAAGAGGCCCCAGCAATTCCTGAAGCTGTTCAGGCACAAATCGATGCCCTGAACTAGGCTGTGCAATAGCTGGTTGGGGGTCGGACATCGCATATCGAGTACGATCGGAGGAGAGGCACCCCTTTCGTACAAAGGATTGCTGTGGTAGAAACCCTCAGCAAGTTCAAGATGCCTACTCATGTGAACAAATTTGAGATACAGATGGACATTCAGAAAGTCTCTGAAGATGCTCGCTGCAGGATTTTCCCAGCGGCCCTTTCTGATGCCGCTCTGAAGTGGTTCTTTAAGTTCCCTCCTGCAAGTATAATATCCTGGGAGATGTTCGTGAAGGAGTTTTACGGACAGTTCTTTGCGTATCGTGTGAACCCCACCGAGGCAAACCAACTGGTCGAGATACACCAGAAAGAAGGGAGCCTTTGAAGGAGTACGTTCAGCGCTTCATGCGAGCTGCAGTAGGAGCCAAGACTGTGGGCGATGAAGGCAACATGATGGCCCTAACTGCTGGGGTTAGGCGCCATTCTCCCCTCTGGAGTAGCCTCAGGAAGCATGGGGTTAAAAGTACCCAGGAGTTTTTTGATCGGGCTGATCAGTACATCAACCTCGAAGACGCGATTTCCAATGAAGGCAAGTCATCAGCAAAGAACAAGGAGCCCAAAGAAGAACCTGCCAAAGCCGCCAACGAGTCTAAGCCCAATGGCAACGGCAAAGGTAATGGGAACGGCAATGGAAAAAATGGTGGAAAGCGAGCGAATGGCGAACCCTCGGCCTCCGAGAGTAAACGCCCCAAAAATAATCGGTATGAACAGAAATTCACCAATTACACCGCCCTTGTTGAAAGCCGAGCCGAGGTTTTCCAAGAGACTAGCTCGAGCGTGCCCTACAGACGACCTGCACCTATAAGAAAAGATATCTCCAAGAGAGATTCAACAAAGTTCTATCGTTACCATAACGACTACGGGCACGACACCAATGAGTGTAACCAGCTGAAGGACGAGATTGAGTTCCTGATAAGACAGGGACACTTAAGAAGATATGTACGAGCCGTGGGAGGTTCTCAGCGAGAGGCTCAAGGTGGCAATGATTCGGCGCTTGCACGCCAGCGTTCGCCACCTTTACAGCCAGCTCCCGTGGCAGGTACCCTACTCACCATCTGTGGAGGCCCACATCTTGTAGGAGATAGTGGAAAAGCGAGGGAAGGATATGCTCGAACCCTACGCCATGACCAGGACATCGAGATGATGAGTGTTGAGGATCGTGCACCAAAAAAGGGTCGAACAGAGGAGGAATCAATCACCTTCTCTGACGACGACGCCCAGCATGTGAATTTCCCACACTCCGATCCGCTGGTTGTGGATGTCCAAATCGCAAATATGATGGTGAAGAGGGTGTTGGTCGATACAGGAAGTTCGGTCAACATCCTATATAAGTCCTCGCTGGAAAGGATGAAATTGTCTGTTAAGGACCTAGAGCCATGTAACCAAACCATTTATGGTTTTTCCGGAGAAGGACTCACCCCAGTGGGGTCAATTAGACTCCCAGTCACAGCAGGTACTGCGCCTGCTAACAGGACATTACTCACTACTTTTATAGTAGTTGATTGTCCTTCGGCATATAATGCCATGATAGGGAGACCCATTTGGTTGACCTTCGAGCCGTCACTTCTGTATGGCACCTCGCCATTAAATTCCCAACAGACGCAGGAGTAGGATGCGTGCTGGGAAACTAGCGGGAGGCGAGAGAATGCTACAACGCCTCGATCACCAAGGCAAAAAAGGGTGTATCAAGGGATGCCATCGGAAAAGAGTTGCAAATGGTAACTGATGTTCAAGCCCACTCAGGTGATAATCTCACCAAATAGGTCGTTGCCCAAAGTGAGGATAGAGGCTTAGATCCTTGCTTTGGGGATTTCGAAGAAGAAGTAGGCCCCATCGAGGACCTTGAAGAGGTCCAACTCGATGAGGGAAATCCGACCAGAGTTGTGAAAGTCGGTAAAAACTTAGAGACAACAATAAAACAAGCACTGTTGGAGTTCTTAAAGAGGAACCAGGACGTCTTTGCTTGGTCGCACAAAGACATGGTTAGGATAGATCCTGCAATCATCAGCCATGTCCTGAACATAGACAAAAGCTTTCAACCTGTGCAACAGAAAAGAAGGATGCTCAACAAAGACCGATCAAAGCTTTGAAGGAAGAAATCTAGAAGTTGAAGGAGAATGGGTTCATTAGGGTGGCGTTTTATCCATCGTGGGTCTCCAATCCTGTACTTGTGCCCAAGACGAATGGCAAGTGGCGTACGTGAGTGGATTTTACAGATCTCAATAAAGCCTGCCCCAAAGACTGTTTCCCACTCTCGAGGATCGACCAGCTGGTTGATGCCACTTCAAGACACAAGATCCTCTCGTTCATGGATGCATACTCAGGGTACAATCAGATCAGTATGCATCCCCCTGATGAGGATCACACTAGTTTTCGAACCGATACAAGGCTCTACTATTACAAAGTGATGTCCTTTAGTTTGAAAAACGCTGGTGCGACTTACCAGAGACTCTTCAACCACATGTTTAAGGAGCTGATCGGTGCAAACATGGAGGTTTACGACGACGACATGCTGGTTAAGTCGAAGAAGGCAGAAGAACAAGTAAGGGATTTGCAAGAATGCTTCAACGTCCTTAATAAATATAGGATGAAGCTAAATCCCCTTAAATGTTCCTTCGGAGTTGGATCAGGGAAGTTCTTGGGATTCATAGTTAACTCAAGAGGAATCGAATCTAATCCCGAGAAGATAAAAGCCCTGATCGAGATGAAGTCACCAGTAAAGATTAAGGATGTCCAAAGTCTGACTGGGAGAATTGCCGCTTTAAGTAGATATATTTCAAAATCAACGAACAAGTGCGTCCCATTTTTCAATATACTCAGAGGTAATAAGAAATTTGAATGGACAGATGAATGCGAACAGGCCTTTCAAGCACCGAAAACGCATATGGCGCAGCCACCCATCCTGTCGAAGCCGGTCGATAAAGAGACTTTGTTCATCTACCTGGAAAACACGGATTACGTTGCTAGTGTCATTCTGGTAAGAGAAGAAGAAGGTGTGCAGAAGGCTGTCTATTACGTAAGCAAAAGGCTAATTGGAGCAGAATTGAGATATCCCCCCATCGAAAGGTTAGCCTACTGCTTAGTATTGGCCTCTAGGAAGCTACGACCTTACTTCCAAGCCCATCAGATTACGGTGTTGACCGACCAGCCTCTTCGACAAGTCCTACAAAAGCCAGAGGCTACCAGAAGATTACTAAAATGGGTAGTCAAACTCGGGCAGTTCGACATATCTTACCTATCGCGAGCAGCGATAAAGGGACAAGCCTTAGCTGACTTCATCGCCGAGTTCACAGAGCCCGCGGGTGGTTAGCAGATCAAGGAGCCTAACGAGCCTGAATGTCAAATCCAAGCACCCTCGTGGAAATTGTTCATAGACGGTTCATCAAACGAATCCCACGCAGGAGCAGGAGTGATATTGATAACGCCGGAAGGGCATCAATTTCACTGTGCAATAAGATTTGACTTCACTGCCTCTAACAATGAGGCTGAATATGAAGCATTGCTCGCTGGGCTGCGGTTAGCCAAGGATATGAACATAAAAGCACTTGATGTCTATAGTGATTCTCAGCTAGTCGTGAATCAAATCCTCGGAGAGTATCAAGCGCGCGGATTGAAGATGGTCGCCTATCTCAACAAAGCAAAGGATCTGTTAGCCCAGTTCGATAGATACACTCTCCAGCAAGTGCCTCATGATCAGAATTCCAACGTAGACGCTTTGGTGAAGTTGGCATGTGCAAAGGACGCTGACACTCTGAATATAGTGCCAGTTGAACGACTGTCTGCGCCCAGCATCCAAGCAGTAGAAACCACTCTGGTCATCCAGATGATGGATACATGGATGGCGCCATATGTAGAGTATCTATCAAGCGGCATGCTACCAGCGGACAGAAACAAAGCCAGGACCCTTCAGCGACAAGCTGCTAGGTATATCTTGGTTGATGGTATCCTCTACCGAAGGGGATACTCACTACCACTCCTGAGATGTATTACAAAGGAGAAAGCCAAAGAGTTGATGAATGAGGTACACGAAGGCTTTTGCGGGGACCACGCTGGGGAGCAAAGCCTGTCAAAAAAGATCCTAAGGCAGGGATATTTCTGGCCAACCATGAATGAAGACTCCATGGAGTTCGTGCAAAAATGTGACAAGTGTCAAAGGTTTTCCGAAATCCCACGAGCAGCTCCCAATGAGTTAAAGAAAATGCAGAGCCCATGGCCCTTTGCAGTTTGAGGAATAGATCTAATCGGATCTTTGCCTACAGGAAAAGGTGGTGTAAAGTATGCAGTGGTGGCCGTTGACTACTTCACCAAATAGGCCGAAGCTGAGCCGCTCGCGACCATAACGACGAAGAAAGTGCTTGACTTCGTAGTCAAAAACATCATCTGTCGCTATGGATTACCAAAGAAGATAGTCCCAGATAACGGCACCCAGTTTGACAGTGATCTATTCACGGACTTCTGCAAGCATCACGACATTATCAAAAGCTTTTCTTCAGTCGCTCATCCCAAGGAGAACAGGCAAGTCGAGGCAGTTAACAAAATGCTGAAGGATACATTGAAGAAAAGACTTGAGGAAGCCAAGGGAGCATGGCCAGAACAGTTGTCTAAAGTCCTCTAGTCGTACATAACTTCCCACCGAACAGCAATAGGTCATACCCCATTTTCCTTGGGATACAAGTATGAAGCCATGTTGCCTGTCGAGTTGGATTCGCCCTCGTACCACAGATTAACATACGACCAAGATTCTAACAGCCAACTACTGATGGAATCCTTGGACTCAATGGATGAAAGGCGTGAACAAGCCCAGCTCTGAGTAGCTGCATACCAGCAGAAGGTCGCCTAGTATTTCAACTCAAAAGTACGAGAAAGAAAATTCAATGTTGGAGACCTTGTGCTCTGAAGAGTTTTCCTTAACACCCGCGACCAAGCTGCTGGAGTACTTGGGCCAAATTGGGAAGGGCCTTACCAGATTGATGAAGTCCTTCACCGAGGCACTTATAAACTTGCACGCTTAAACGGAGATCTCATTCCTCGATATTGGAATGGAGAACACCTGCTCAAGTATTATCAATGAACAATTCTTCTTAAAGAATTGGCTTGTACAAATTTTACTTTTTACAAGTTTTGTGTAAAGATCTTATTGATCACTCGTAAAGACATGTTTAGTCCATTTACTACGAGAATAAAAGGGAATGTGCTCAGCCATTCATTACTTGCCAACTATTGTATTTATTACAAGTATTTTCTCATTACGTGTGTTGTTTTGCTGTATTATAATTCTAATCGCATTGCTACGAACAGTAACGTTCGGGCAGGTTCTGGTCAAGGCAAGTGACCAAGGACCTAAAGCTCCCCGATCACTTGGGGGGCATACAAGGTATAAGTAAGCAAAGAATATCGTTAAAAGGTATGTAAACACATGAGCAAAATAAGGGAAAGCATGCTAAGGCACTTAGAGTATTTTTCAAAATTTTGATATTTTGTTAAATCAAACCAAAGTGCTATGCTAAGTTTGGTCATGCGAACAAATAGATGTTATAATAATTTGCAAATATATTATAATATCAAAGTGATCCTTTTACACCGCGAGCAGTAACTGCTTGGATGTAATTGTTCAAAATAAAAGTAAGGGCTGCCCATGCAGCAAAACCAAAGAAAAATTATATTGTCTTTACATCACGACCCATAGGTCGTGTAGTTAAAAACGAAAGAAATATAAAAAGGAAAAGACTAAGGAGCTTGAGGAGCTGGAGGATCCTGGGGAAGATTCTGGTCGACAGCTTCATTGTCTGCACCCTCCATCCCGGCGGCCAGCGAGATTTCGGGGGAAGCAGGGACCCTTGATTTTTCTTCTTCAGCCAACTGAGCCGCGCAGCGAGCCAACTCAGCTTCCCTCGCATTCTCAGGGAGATAGTCAAAATTGGCACGGTGATTGTGCTTCCAAAAAGCGTAGAAGCACCTTAGGGTGGCATTTTTGTACCTCTCCAAGTTGGCGGCGTTGGTCTTCTCCAAGTTCTCAACTCGACCCTCCAAATCTCTGGTCTCTTGCCTGTTCGCAATCAGGTCTAGCTCGAGCTGCTTAGCCAATTTGAAGTTAGAGTGGTTGAACTCCTTGTATTGGTCCCTCTGCTCGCGGGCTTTTTCTAGAGACTTCAGCTTCTCCTCCAACTCCTTAGCTAGTTGGGCCTTTTTCGCAGTCACCGCCGTCAGCTGATCAGCATGTCTGGCCTCAACAGCTTTGAGTTCGTTCTCGTGCCGTTGCTTCGAGGTCCTGGCCTGCTCAGTGACAGCACCCAGGCCGATGCGGTCGGCAGTAAGGGTTAGCATGGCCTGCAGTTAGAACAAAAATTAAACAAACAGTAAACTAACGAAGACCTGTTTTCAGAAAAAGAGATGACTTACACTAGTGAACTCGTTTAAGGCACGGTTCAGAATTGGGTCAACACCCATCGTTTCCGTAGCCGACATTGCCTCCCGGCAGCATTCGTGCTTCACGATTTTGGTGACCCTCTCCTTGATCAGCCTGAAGGCGCGACCAGCCATCAAGCTCCCAGTTGAGGCAGGACCCTCCTGCTGAGGTTGGTCAGATGGGACATCGAAAGAAGGAGTCGACCCGGTTGCAGCAGATGGAGTCTGCTGCTCGCAGGGAGAAGGCAGAGTCGCGGTGGCAGAGGGCCTGCCTTCCGAAGGGCCTGCGTTCTGGGCCTTCTTTGCTTGAGGCTCTTTGCTGCTCTCCCTAGTATGTCTCTTACTGGTTTCTTCTTGCTTGGAGGGGCGGCAGCAGCCTCTGGGGTGATGTAAAGATCGATCACGTTGGTAGAGTCCATGCCTGAAAAACAAGAACAAAGTCATACAGTAAGATAGCATGAATAGCCAAACACATTACATTAGAAAAGGAAACAAAAAAAAAGGATTGCAAAGTCCAATACCCGAGCTATTATTACTGGTCGCTACACTACAGACTCTACTAGTCTTACACTCATTCTTTGACACGAAGAAGTCTGGCCCTAAGTGTGGAGCATATTTAAAATTTCCATCCCCATCGAATAGATGACAGGGAATTGGAAAATTGTCTAAAAGCGAAATTACTATACGGTTGTCGTCCGACGAATCGTCTGAGAGGTCGACAGGCTCGGTGGCCTTCTGCTTTCCTTTCCCTAAGGGGGTCGAGGGCCTCTCTGTTCGAGGAGTGCCAGCAGGTTCCCTGATTGTGACCCCAGTCGGTCTCCTCCATGGAGGTGACGCTTGAGGTTGCTGCTCGGGTTCCTCTTTGGCGCGAGCACTCCTTGTCGAGGGCCCCCTCGTGTCCGATTGAGGGGTCCAGAGGCAAACCAACCTAAGGTTAACCTCTGTAACCAAATTCTTGACACTCTTTTCAGCATCAGACATGTTGGCCAAGAGTGCCGATCTCAACTCCATGCCCGGAGTAGGGTTTGGTCGTAGCCACGGGCTTGGAAGAAATCAAAAGTTTAAGACATTGTGGAGGAAAACACTAAGTGAAGAAGTCAGCAAGCGATACAAAAGTTTTACCTCCTCATGCGAAAGCTAGGTTGTCTGCGACCAGGTCAGCTGTAAGGAAGTACTCTTGGTAGTACCTCCCCACGTTTGAGATGTGGGTTGTGTCAGTCAGGAAAGTACGCCCAGTTTCCTGATGACAAAGGTGGAAGAACCCCGTGCCTTCATGGTTGGGGTTAGATTTGAGGTCCAATAAGTAGTTGACCTCATGAGGCAATGGCACAGGCCATTTTTTTCTGGCTATACAAGATCTAGAGTGCAGCAAGCATCCTATATCCATTCGGGGTTATTTGAAAGGGGGCAACTCCAAAATAGTTGGCCACCCCCTGAAAGAATGGGTGAAGAGGCAAGGTGGCCCCTGCCTCAATATGAAATCGCGACCAGGCGCCTCTAGGAAGATTAGCTCTTTGGTCTGGGTTGGGCTTGACTAGGGTCACCCCTGGCAGACCATATTTCCTCAAGTAGTTGGCGATCATTCTGACCGTCACCCTACTTTCAGAGACTACATGCCACTCAACATCCGGCTGAATAGCGTGTCGAAGGCGAGCATGTCTTTGGATGTTTGGGTCGGGAGCATTTTCATCTCGACCATTGGTCGAGGGAGCATTAGCCGTAGCAGTAGGCTGATGGGAAGTGTCGGAGGTTTTTCTTTTCTGGGCCTTGGTTTTGGTTCGAGCCATGTTTTGGATTAAGACTGGGGAAGTGTTTGGATTGGTACGAGAAAAAGGAATATCGGGTATCAATGTTGAAGGTTGTTCTTCATCCTCGAGCAGTTGAGCTAACAGATCCTCGTCGATAGGTCTTTCTCCTCCCCACGGGTCTTGCATATAAACTGCAAACAGACAAAGGAGGAGATAAGACGCACAACCTGGGAGCTTATGTTGAAAGTTGGAATAACGTTGCTCGCGTCTACGACCAGCAGCATTCTAACCGAAACATTAAGTTTTATGCGAGCAGTTTGAAAAATGGATCAAAAAGTGAAAATAAAAAGTTTTTCTGAAAAGAGTTTTTTCAACTCCGAAGGGGCGGGAAAAACCCAGTTTTTCAGCTAGCCTAAAAATCGATTTTTTACTTCGATTTTACGCCCTAAATCCATGATCCTGACTATCAAACTGATTTCTAACTTATACAAAGCAGAACTACACTACCCTATCAAGCATCAAACGACATATACAAAGTCTTCACAAATTTTTACCCAAGAACACAAGAAGTTTCAGAGCACAGTAGCAGTATGCATGGCATCTCAAAAGTTTAAACGTCAAAGAGACTTACTTGAATGAAGATTGGAGATTCTGAAAAGGAGTAGCTTTGGGTCTGCAGGCGAAAGATCCTTAGCTAAGCGACTGAAAATCTTTAAGTTCAGGCCTCTGAAATATTTCTTGAGAGTTCTTGGCAAAGAGATGGCGTGTAAAGAGTTAAAAGAAGAATGTGGGGATTATTTATAGAGGCTGAAGTGTGCAGAAAATGGGTAATCATGAGCTACCTTTTTCAAGGTATGGGGGAGTGTAACAGCTGTCAGAAAGGTTTCTTGAAAACTGAAAAAGTATGAATGGACGTGATTAGGTCACAGTTTTTAAAAATGCACAAGAGGCTCTGACAGATTTCGTGGGGCATACGAAAAGTTAGTTTCCTAAGTTTACTTATTGCTGGTCGCAATAAATAAACTTGGGGGGCAAATGTTTATCCATAAATCGGCTGCTAATGATGTGGCAAGAAGTTACGACACGTGGTGGACACGTAGCAAAGATACGGCTCACCTGTCGACCAGCATATTCCCACATGAAAAGATCAAGTTTTATATACGACTAGTCTGGTCGTACATTCCGTTCATTTATGTAAAAATCTGTATAGTTGTAATGATATCCGAGAATATCTCTTCATTATGACTTGCAGGTCCGTTCATTAAGGATAGATATTATTTCCTAATTCATGTAACTCTTCTTGAGCTTATAAATACACAAGAGATAGCTCAAGGAAGGAGGGGAGGATCTTTTTCTTTCGGAATTATACTACTATTATCCATCATTGTATTGCTTTTATCTTTGAAGGTCTGTGAAACTCAGGAACCCTAGTTCTTTGATCACACCTTGGGAGATCAATATTAATAATAGTATCAAGTGGACGTAGGTCATTACCAATCACTGGGGCCGAACCACTATACACCTCTGTGTTCTTTATCTTTCCATTAGATTAATTTCTCAAGCTCTATATTACTTTCTTGTCGCTTTCTAGACTCCGTGTCGTTGACCAAAATCAGGGTCAAAACTAACCAAAAGCTAAACAAACACCAAACATAGACAACTAAAATATAGATACAATGAGCGAAACAACAAAAATCAAATCCCTTCCCCCAAACTTAATCTAAAAATTGTCTCCAATGTTTAAATAAAAGAAAAAGAAAAGAAAACTTTCATGTAATCCAATGCATTGCTCAATTGAAGTGACTTTTATTGTTGTCCTCCTTAGGTTGCAAACTTTAACAAAAACAAAAACAAAATATAAGCATGAAAATAAATTGGGTTGCCTCCCAAAAGCGCTTTGTTTTACGTCATCAGCCAGACACTTACCTTGTTTTTGTTCAATCTATCAACTCATTCGCTTCGCATAAACTGATACTACCTAATATTAAAAATTTAAGACACAGACCAAGTTAGAATTATGAAGGAAAAATAACCACATTAGAATAAAAATTAATTATCTTGATATTAATAATTTTCAATTCCCGGCAACGATGCCAAAAATTTGTTGCAAAAATTCTAATGTGCAGGTATTCACAATAGTAGACAAGTAATAATAGAGATAAGTAGAGTATCGTCCCACAGAGATTGTTATTAACTACCAATATTTAACTTCTCAATTCTATTTGGCTAATAAAACATAGATTCAAGAATACCAAGAACAGAAACAAGAATTGATAAAACTAACAATTAACTGAAACAAATAAAAGCAAAATTAAATCAATGGGTGAAAACCTAGGGTATTTCATTTCATCATCTATCCACTTTATTATTTCATCGATACAATTTCCACAATTCTTTCTCTTATTGTGATAGCAGATTTAGTAAAGCAATCTATATTCTTATTAAGATATATAAATCTCTCAACCTATATGTAAATTTTCTACATCTATGTCATAAATTCCATACATAAGGAAATCATTAAGAATAGAAATCCTAAAAGCTACACAAACCATATAGGTACTCTCCTCCTATATTGAAATCTATGTCTATTCAACTCACCACTCAGATTTGAGTTAAATTCAAAAGTAATGCAAATAACGACGTAAAATTATTCACATTCATTAAGCACAAAATTGAATAGATCACAATGAAGAAAAATAAATCATAGAGATTGCATTAACTAATAATAAAGTATCAAGAGACTACATTAAAATCCTAGAAATTAAAATTAGTTCATAACTATATTCATAACATCCATTGATTCAGAAAAGAACATAAGAGAAAGAAATAAAAGAAGAAGAAAAGAAAAACTCTTGAAGAATTAAAATTTTTATCTCCAAGATCCTCTTGATGTGGAGCAACTAAAAGTGATTTAAATTGCTCAAAATTAAGCTTTTATAGTAACCCTAGCGATCCTATGTCAAAGGACCTTCTCGCCCCCATAAAAATTTCGTTTGCTTCCTTTTTACGAAAATCATATGGATTGTAGCGCAGGGGCGCAACATTATAGTGTAGGGGCGCTATATATTATTGTTGGGGTGCTAATTGTAAAGAAAAAAACTGAAACTCGTTTCGAACAACCTGCAGCGGCAACTCATCGTATTTTGATCATAACTATTTAGATATAACTCTAAATTGTGTGATTAAAAAAGATATGGAAAGTTAAGAGAAATATCTACAACTTCTATTTACAGAAGTATTTCCAGAAAGTGAACAAATCATGGTCAAAATGCGGCTTAAAGTTTCAAACTTGCATTATAGAGCATAAACGATGCGTGTTGAGCATCTTCAATGTAGTATTTTCCATACATAATGTCTTGAAACTTTACAATCAACACTAAATCTATTTTATTCATCATATTTACATGTTTCTTCTCATTTCACTCCATATTATGTACTTGACCATTAAAACCTGAAATAAGAAGAAAGCAAGCGTAAATCTTCACAAAACAATCATAAATAAATAAACACATAACATAAAACAATGTCTAAAACAAACCTAAAATGAACCTAAAACCAGGTTATCTAAATGTAGAGTACTAATGATATATCAAGATTAATACCTTAAAAAATAGTGGTGAAGAAAATTGCTCAATTAATACTCGATAATAAGGAAACTAAGTTTAACTTTTCAATTTAATTAGGTTTTAGAAGAATTAATTTATTCTTAAAAATCCCTTAAGATTTATTTAGAAAAGAATAGGTTGTGAACCCCTTTTTAATTATTATTAATTATTAAATTATTCTAAGGTGAGTCTTAACATTATAAGTTTATTCCATTTACTAGTATTTACAATAATCCTATTACTTAGTTAAGGTGAAAATTTAAGCCTACTTTTGAATATCCTTTAAAACATACTTTTTGGTCAAAAGTCTCAAAATATTTCTATGTGTTGAAAAATTGCTCCATTTGTTAAAATTTTCAAACTTTGGAAGGCTGTCATTTTAAATCTTTAGACCCAAAAATTTCCAATTTTTACATAACCATTCTTGGATATCCCAAAAATTTTTATACCAATTTTTAGACAAAAGTATTTAATTTAACTAGGTGAAAATTGTCTGCTTGGTATTTTGATCTTATTTTACTTAGGCCCAGATTAGATTATGTTAAAAATATCATTGATAAAAAAAAAGGCCAAAATGATAATTTTTGCTTGGTGGAAAACATTCACCAAGGTGGCTACCTAGAAGGTTTTATTTTAAACTCTTATATGTTCTTCTAACTTTAGAAGGATATAATTCCTAACATTTTTATTATATTTTTATGAAACCTTGCCAGTTTGATTACCAATATAAAGGGAGTGTTTAGTTTGAAAATCAGCCAAAATATTTAATTTTTCCTACACAAACATTTTTTCCAAAGTGCAAGGGCCAAACTGACAAAAAACATTTTTTCAGATTTCTTGTCAACTTTAACATTTTATAACGCCAAATATATTGATCATATTTTCATTATAATTTCCAGATTAAAAATTTTATATAACATAAACATTTCTACAAAATTTCATTTGAAAATACTTTGATTTACCCACTCAACACACTGCCCAAAATTCATGAATCTCGTTTGCCAGTATTTTTTCAGATTTGTACAAGTTTAGCAAAACAAGCATAACTCCTAGCATACAAAATATTTTTGATCGTTTATAAAGCCTACACCCATTTAATCTCCGTATAAAATTGATTCGTAGAATTTATTTTTATGAACTAAGTCGTTATGGCAGTGCTTCATCATTTGGAAGTCAAGTAAAAAACTTTGGCAGCAAGAATAAGATGATACAACTTAGTGAAACTTTGGATTCCAAGCTAACAACAAACCCTATTACTATGCATGCATAAATCATACATAACGCATAACAATATTAAATCCCAAAAGAAGAACATAACACATAACACACTCATATAAAACAGATTTCCTAAGTTTGTACAAAACATAAACCAAAGTTCACTAGAGTTTTACCTTAGTTTCTCTTGGTTTTGGTTGTGTGTGTTCCTCCTAGGTTTTGGGCCTCACCTCTATCCTTTAATAACTTCAAACCTTCAGATCATAGCCCAAGGAAAAGAAGGAAACAAAGGAAAAATGGAAATTTCGAAACTAGAGGGTTGCCTCCTTGATAATCAAGGTTGCATGCAAGCTTACTAAGTGAGCTTGAGAGACTTGTGGCTGCATTGAGCTTCTAGACCATAAAACCATGGTTAAAACTCAGATATCATAATGCACAAATGGAGCCCTAGGCTTCGGCATAAAGAAGAACAAGAAGAAGGGGTACAAGAACTCACCTTGAAACTTGATTTCTCAAGATTCCATGGGGGTTTCCTAGAGGAAACAAGAGAGAGAGAGAGAGAGAGAGAGAGAGAGAGAGAGAGAGAGAGAGAGAGAGAGAGAGAGAGAGAGAGAGAGAGGAGAGTGCTTTGAATTTTTCAGAGCTTTATTGAAAGAAATGAGAGATAGAGAGGGAGTAGAGTGGATACCAAGTGAGAGAATGGGTGATGTGATGTGGATTGGGGTGGAGTGGCTTCCTAGGCTCAACAAGTGTCAAATGACACTATTTAGAGTTGACCACCACATGTGATTAGCTTAATACACTCAGCCACTTCCTAATGATCCCTTAATTTCCCATCTTGATTTAGATAATTAACTTAAAAACTTACAATTATAGTGCATTCTCGGATTTTGGCATGAGTGCCTTTTGAAATATGCCTAAAAGTCCACTTAAGGGGTGGTTGAGCCCAAAAAGAAGGCCAAGGGTGGGAAAAAACTACAACCCATTAAAATATGATAAAAATGTAAATATAGCCACCTAAAATTTCATCAAAGTCCCCTTATAGCATTTGTGGAAACCATTTTAATTTGTTAACAATTAGGATGGGCATGTAGTACTAAAATCCCGATCCTAATTGTTATTACCACATGCCCAAAATGTAGGGCGTTAAAAAAGTATCTTCTCTTCCAACTATTAAATTTGAATTCTTCGAGGCTGACTTTTAAGAAAGATCATTTAAAACCACGAGGCAGATTTTTGATATCCTGTCCTCCCATGGCATCCAAATCTCCAATAAACTCGTGTGTCGAGCTCCATACAATGAAGAGAGGAAAAATTACGCACCAGGAGAGTACAAGCCTGACCGTGCATACAAGCTCGCGACATGGAGCTGTGAGCATATGAGGGTTGGGGCCTTGCTTAACCTAAAAAATTACTTTAAGTAGTTTACCAACTAGGTTTGTGTTGCTCCATTCAAGCTCCAGACCAACCTGTCTCGAGTTTTGGTGGCACTGAAGTCGCTATATGTCGAGATGAACTAGTAGGAGTTGTCACCATATGAGATCTTGTATCTCTTTTGCCTGAAGAGTAACCCAGCTTGGAATTCAAGGTAGAGATGGGTTTTACAATCTTTCGAGCCATCCCAAGGAAAGGAAGATCTTCGAAGACATCCCCAACCAACCCCAAAATTTCAAAAAACAATTATTTTGGACCATTGTCTTTGACCCATCCAAGTTCTATTCATTCCAGAGAATCCGTAAGTACTCCTTATAGTTTTTGGACTTTAATTTTTCTCAAATATTTATATCAGGAATTTATTTTCTTGGACTTCATTGCAGCAAATTTTGAACGTCCTAACCCTACCTCGACAATGGTAGACAAGATAGCTGAGATGGGTAAGCTCCCTCACGGCAAGCGCTCGTTGAACTATCTACTCTTCCAAACCTGCTCGGATGAAGCAAAGAGTAGGTTTGCGATTCACCATTTCCATCACCTCCTTCGCAGCTGAGCAGTCCAGATCGAGGAATGAAGCTCAGGACGAAGCATCTCTGAGCTTGAATGAATGAGGTAAAGTGATTTTGAGTCAATCGGGATGGTCTCCCACTGTTCTTAAATGGGAACCAAATATCTTCGTCTCCTTTAACGACCCCAACAATAACTTTATGACCTGGTCGGGGGTAGATTACATAATCCATAGGGATGATAGCTTCTTATCGGAATATCAAGTCATGTATAGTATAAATGAGTTATGGGAAGATCTAGGGTTGTTGTAGCGACCCAAAACTCCTAATATGATTAATTGTATTGGTTAGTGTGCCAGGAAGACACGTGGGGTAGTTATATGAGTTATATTATTATATCATTGTTTATGCATGATTATGTGTATTAAATGTGTTTAAAGACCCACTTTTGTTAAAAAGGGGAATTTTTCGTAATTTTGACCTATTAAGGGTATATTTGTAACTACTATGTGTTATGTGCTTGTAACCACATTATTATTTTGATTTATGTTGTAAAACACCCTAAACTACTACTTTGCAAAACGTCTTCATACTCATAAAATTATAAAGGAAAACCACTTAACATATGAAATCCATTGGGGCCTTGATAAAACATGCAAGTTGGGCCCAATAGTTTAAAATAAAAATAAGAGTACTTATGCAACGTTCAAAATAAATAATGTTTATTGTTATCCAAAAAATTGACATTGATAACGTGGCAAGTGATCCCTAGACACATGGCTGACACCTGGAGGAACTCTGCTAGTGTATCGACCAGAAGACGCATTAGAAGCAGTAAGCAGCCCAGTCATACCTGCGACTAGTCTGGTCGATAGTTCCGCATGCAATGTCATATTACTGTAAAGATCTTTGTAGATTTCGAATTTAACTCACACAATCTCCTGGATATCCGATTATTTAGGAGAGAATATCAGCAACTAATTCATATAATCCCCCTTGAGCCTATAAATAGGGAAAGATAGCTCAAGGAAGGGACTTTTGGCTTTTGAATTATTTTAGACTAGAGTAATTCTCCTTGGAATATGGTATTGTCCTTAAAAGGTCAGTGAAACTCATTGAACTCTAGTTCTCTGATCACCCCTTTGATCCTTATATCAATAATAATCTAAGTGGATGTAGGTCATTACCAGATCCTGGGGCCGAACCACTATAAAAATATCGTGTCTTATTTATATTTTGTCATTACGTTCTTATCAACACATTAATTCATATCAAGCATATTCTGACTCCGTGTCAGTTGACCAAAATCTGGGTCAACATTCTGGTGCTTTCATTGAGAGCTTGATTTATCATTGTTGAGAAAACTAGTGGCAAAAACTGGAAGAAAAGCTGGACAGGCGGCTGCTGCAGCGCCATCAAACCCACCTCCTCCTCCCCCTGCAAGCGTGGCGGAGGATGAGCCACATCTGGACTTCGAGGAGGAAGAGATGGATGATGCTACGCTGAAGAGTACCCTGGGGGCGTTGCAGGAGGAGCTGGCTAGTCTGAAAGCCAGTCAAGAGACTGCTACCGAAGTTGTGGCGCGGCAACAGCAGGAGATTAAACGGTAGCGCGCAGAATTAAGCGAAAGGTAGGCGGAGATGGACCGCCGCCAGAGCGAAGCCATGGCAGCCCTCGAGGTGGCCTTGCAACTGGCAAGGAATCAGGCTGCACCTGTTTCGCAGCCTGACCAACTTGTCAATGGGCCACCCCAGAGGGGTCGAAATCCTAGCCCACCGATCCAGCCCTCGAGTCCACAAAGGCCCGAGCAGCCTCAAGTGCCCCATGACGATGTCCCGATGGATCCTGAGGCACAGCCTCCATCCTAGGCTGGTCGCGGCAATCCCCCGCAATAGAGGCAGAATAGGGCCGAGCATCAGCCTCGTAGTCCTAGACGCCGTAGGGGCGATGAGCCAAACCTATCGAACAGAGGTCAGTATCCCCCTGGTAATAGGAGGGACTCAGAGTTAGGCTCTGCGGTCTGGGGTCCCCCACGACACGATAATGCACGGGGACACCACGACTAGTGCAGGCCGCCCGCTAACGTTCGGGACGTTTCAGCCAGGGACAGAAATCGAGGGAACAGTCAATCCCACCACAGCCAATCAAGGTTCAGAGATGGCCATGGATATAATGAAGCTGACTCAGGCAAGGGAAACGCTGGCCGAAGGAATGAAGAAAGAGGTAAAGGCAGGAGCCAGGTACCTCAAGATGACCAACCCGATAGACGGGATGCTGGGGGGCAGCCCAGGCAAAATAATGTCTTCAACCAGCTCGGGGGTAGCGAGCAGCGGAGAAGAGATGAGGATTTGAGAGACGTACTCAACGATCGCCGTGAGCGGCATGGCGAGAACGTCCCCCCAGCAACAGATGCCACAGCGATTCCTGCCGCTGTACAGGCCCAGATAGATGCCCTCAACCAAGCAGTGCAACAGCTGGTCGGGGGAAGGACATCTTATATCGACCACGATAGGAGGAAAGACACTCCTTTCGTACAAAGGATAGCTAATGCCGAAACTCCAAGCAAGTTCAAAATGCCTACTCTTCCAAACTTTGACGGGTATGGAGATCCAGTGTCTCATGTCAATAAGTTTGAAATACAAATGGACATTCAGAAAGTGTCCGAAGATGCTCGGTGCAGGATCTTCCCTGCAACACTTTTTGAAGCCGCGCAGGAATGGTTTTTTAAGTTCCCTCCCGCAAGCATAGTTTCCTGGGAAATGTTCGTAAGGGAGTTTTACGGGCAGTTCTATGCAGGTCGTGTGCATCCGACCGAAGCAAACCAGCTGGTTGAAATTCGCCAGCAGGATGGAGAATCAATGAAGGACTACATCCAGCGCTTTATGCGAGCGACGGCTGGAGCAAAAACGGTGGGGGACGAAGGCAAAATGATGGCCATAATCGCAGAGGTTAAACGTCATTCTCCCCTCTGGAAAAGTCTCCGAAAGGAAGGAGTGAGAACTACCTAGGAATTTTTGGACCGGGCTGATCGCTACATCAAGCTCGAAGAAGCCATTGCCGACGATGGAAAGCCCTCAGGCAAGGATAAGAAGACTTCCGAACCCGCCAAAGCCGCCAATGGGTCCAAACCTAATGGCAACGGCAAAGGCAATGGGAACGGCAACGGCAATGGCAAGAATGGTGGAAAACGGCCGTATAACGAGCCTTCCACCTTCGACAATAAACGAGCCAAGGGTAATCGTTATGAACCTCGGTTCACTAACTACACTGTCCTCGTTGAGTCTCGGGGAGAGGTTTATCAGGCCACAAGTTCTAGTGTGCCTTACAAAAAACCTGGCCCCATTCGAAAGGATATTTTGAAGAGAGACACTACCAAGTTCTGTCGTTATCATAATGACTACGGACATGACACCAATGAATGCAACCAATTGAAAGATGAAATCGAGTTCCTTATTAGACAAGGACACTTGAGAAGATACGTACGGGCCTCGGGAAATTCCCAACGAGAAGCTCCGGGTAGCAACGAGCAGGCGCCCACGCGCCAACGCTCGCCACCCTTACAGCCTGCCCCCGTGACTGGCACACTCTTAACCATCTGTGGAGGCCCGCACCTCGCGGGAAATAGCGGAAAGGCCAGGGAACGATATGCTTGGACTCTGCGCCACGACCAGGACATCGAGATGATGACTGTGGAGGACCGTGCACCAAAAAAGGCTCGGGCAGAGGAAGGTGAAATAACCTTCTCTGGCAGCGATGCCCAACATGTCCGTTTCCCACATTCCGATCCGCTGGTCGTGGACATCCAGATGGCCAACATGATGGTGAAGAGAGTGCTGGTCGATACAGGAAGTTCAGTGAATATCTTGTATAAATCAACACTGGAACGCATGAAATTGTTCGTTAAGGACTTGGAGCCCTGCAACCAAACGATATACGACTTCTCTGGAGAAGGACTCGCCCCCGCCGGATTGATCAAACTACCAGTGACGATGGGTACAACGCCTGCAACAAGGACATTACTCGCCACTTTTGTAGTGGTCAATTGTCCTTCGGCGTACAATGCCGTCATTGGAAGGCCTATACTGGTTGATCTACGGGCCGTCATCTCTATGTGGCACTTGGCCATGAAGTTCCCAACAAACGCGGGGGTAGGATGCGTGTTGGGGAACCAGAGGGAAGCCAGGGAGTGCTATAACGCCTCAATCACAAAGGCGAAGAATGGAACGCCGAAGAGCACTACCTCAGATAGGTTGCAGATGGCAGTTGATACACAAGCCCAAGCCGGTGATGGAGTCACCAAATAGGGCGTTGCCCAAAGTGGGGATAGAGACTTAGATCCTCGCTTTGGGGATTTTGAAGAAGATGTTGGACCCGTCGAGGACCTGGAGGAGGTCCAACTCGACAAAGAAGACCTGACCAAAGTCGTAAAGGTTGGGAAAAACTTAGAGCCTACCACGAAGCACGCACTGGTGGAATTTTCGCGAAAGAACCAAGAGGTTTTCGCCTGGTCGCATAAAGACATGGCTGGGATAGATCCTACAGTTATCAGCCATGTCCTGAATATAGACAAGACCTTTCCACCCGTGCAACAAAAGAGAAGGCTTCTCGATAAAGATAGATCAAGAGCCTTAAAAGAAGAAGTTGAAAGACTAAAGGAGAATGGGTTCATCAGGGTGGCATTTTATCCATCGCGGGTCTCCAATCCAGTGCTGGTTCCCAAGCCTAACGGCAAGTGGCGGACCTGCGTGGATTTTATAGACCTCAATAAAGCCTGCCCAAAAGACTGCTTCCCACTCCCAAGGATCGACCAGCTGGTCGATGCAACTGCAGGGCACGAGATCCTCTCGTTCATGGATGCATATTCAGGTTACAACCAGATTAGCATGCACCCCCCTGACGAGGACCACACCAGCTTTCGGACCGATACGGGCTTATACTGTTACAAAGTAATGCCCTTCGGACTGAAAAACACAGGTGCGACTTACCAACGGCTAGTCAACCACATGTTTAAGGAGCTGATCGGAGTAAACATGGAGGTGTACGTGGACGACATGCTGGTAAATTCTAAAAAGGCAGGAGGACATGTGAGGGATTTACAAGAGTGCTTTGAAGTATTGAACAAATACCAGATGAAGTTAAACCCCCTCAAATGTTCCTTCGGAGTTGGATCAGGGAAGTTTTTGGGTTTCAGTGTAAATTCAAGATGAATCGAGGCCAACCCCAACAAGATAAAAGCCCTGATCGATATGAAGTCACCAGAAAGGATCAAAGATGTACAAAGTTTAACCGGGAGAATCGCAGCCCTGAGTAGATTTATTTCAAAATCAACAGACAAGTGCGTCCCTTTTTTCAATCTACTAAGGGGAAATAAGAAGTTTGAATGGACAGGAGACTGCGAGCAAGCATTCCAATCCTTGAAAGCCCATATGGCACAACCTCCCATCTTATCAAAGCCAATCGAAGGAGAAACTTTATTTATTTACCTGGCGATTACTGAAGTTGCTGCTAGCGCGGTACTAGTGCGAGAGGAAGAAGGCGTACAAAAAGCAGTCTACTATGTCAGCAAAAGACTGATCGGGGCAGAATTGAGATATCCACCAATCGAGAGGTTAGCATATTGCTTAATCCTGGCCTCTAGGAAGCTACGCCCTTACTTCCAAGCCCATCCTATCACAGTTTTAACTGACCAGCCTCTGCGGCAAGTCCTCCAAAAACCAGAGGCGCCTGGGCGATTATTAAAATGGGCAATCGAATTAGGGCAGTTCGACATAACTTATTCACCATGAGCAGTAGTAAAGGGACAAGTCTTGGCTGATCTTATTGCAGAATTCACCGAACTCCCAGACAACGAACAGTGCGAACAACCTAAAGCGCCTGAGCCTCAAGAAAAAGCTCCGTTGTGGAAGTTATTCACGGATGGGTCATCCAACGAATCCCATGCTGGAGCGGGAGTGATATTGATAACGCCGGAAGGGCATCGATTTCACTGCGCCATTAGATTTGACTTCACCGCATCAAATAATGAAGCGGAATACGAAGCACTCCTCGCTGGGTTGAGAATGGCGAAAGATATGAGCATAAAGACGCTTGATATCTACAGTGATTCACAGCTGGTGGTGAATCAAATTCTAGGAGAATATCAAGCGCGAGGTTTAAAAATGGTGGCCTACTTAAATAAAACAAAAGACCTGCTAGCCCAGTTCACGAAGTACACCCTCCAGCAAATTCCGCGAGATCAGAATTCAAACGTAGATGCCTTAGCCAAACTCGCGAGGGCGAAGGATGCTGGCACTTTGAACATTGTGCCAGTAGAAAGACTGAGTAAGCCAAGCATACAAGCGGTCGAATCCAGTATGGAGATTCGAATGGAAGATACATGGATGGCACCTTATTTGGAGTATCTGACAAACGGTACGCTACCAACAGATAGAAACAAATCCAGAACTTTACAAAGGCAAGCTGCTAGGTACATATTGTTCAATGGTGTTATGTACCGGAGAGGATATTCCTTGCCACTACTCAGATGCGTTACACCAGAAAAAGCTAAGGAACTCATGAAAGAGGTGCATGAAGGCTTCTGCGGGGATCACGCTGGGGGGCAGAGTTTGGCAAAGAAGATTTTAAGGCAAGGCTACTTCTGGCCAACTATGAACGAGGATTCGATGGAGTTTGTACAAAGATGCGATAAATGTCAAAGGTTCTCCAAAATTCCACGAGCAGCTCCAAACGAATTAAAACAGATGCAAAGCCCGTGGCCTTTTGCAGTATGGGGGATAGATTTGATTGGATCCCTACCCACAGGGAAAGGCGGAGTAAAGTACACAGTCGTAGCAGTCGATTACTTCACCAAATGGGCCGAAGCTGAACCGCTCGCTACCATCACGACCAAGAAAGTCCTTGACTTTGTTATCAAGAACATTTTCTGTCGATATGGTTTGCCTAGAAAGATAGTTTCAGACAACGGAACCCAATTTGACAGCGACTTATTCACCGATTTCTGCGAAAGACATGGAGTCATTAAAAGCTTTTCTTCAGTTGCACACCCCCAAGCGAATGGGCAGGTCGAAGCCGTGAATAAAAATCTTAAAGACACCCTGAAGAAAAGGCTTGAGGAAGCTAAAGGAGCATGGCTAGAGCAGCTGCCTGAAGTCCTCTGGTAGTATAGAACGTCTCACCAAACAGCGACAGGACATACCCCATTTTCCTTAGCCTATGGATATGAGGCAATGTTGCTTGTCGAATTAGATCCCCCCTCACATCGACGCCTAACATACGACCAGGACCAGAACAGCCAACTGATGATGGAATCCCTAGACTCGATTGACGAGATATGGGAGAAGGCCCAACTCCGAGTTGCTGCATACCAGCAAAAAGTCGCCCGGTACTTTAACTCCAAAGTTAAAGAAATAAAATTCAACGTCGGAGACTTGGTGCTACGACGAGTTTTCTTAAATGCCCACGACCCTACTGCTGGAGTGCTCGGACCTAATTGGGAAGGACCTTACCAGATTAAAGAAGTCCTTCATCTGGGCACCTATAAACTTGCACGCTTAAACGGAGATCTCGTTCCACGTTATTGGAATGGAGAACACCTGCGCAAGTATTATCAGTGAACAATCATTTTTAAAGGACTTGCTTGTATTAATTTTTTCTTTTTACAAGTTTAGCAAAGACGGTTAGCCACGCTGTATGGCTAATCGCTCGTATATGTAAGATTCTATTTTAGAATCACTCGTAAAGACATGTTTAGTCCATTTTTAATACGAGATTATAAGGGACTGTGCGCAGCCAGTCATTCTTGCCAAATTTTGTAAATTTATATTTACAAGTATTTGTTCATTACGTGTGTTGTTTTGCTGTATTACAAGTATTATTTTTTCACCCGAACAGGAATGTTCGAACAGGTCATGGTCAAGGCAAGTGACCAAGGACCTAAAGCTCCTCGATCACTTGGGGGGCATATAAGGCACATCGATAGCAAAGCGTACCATGAGGTATGTAAACACATGAACAAAATGAGTGAAAGCATGCTAAGGTACTTAGAGTATTTTTCAAAATTTATATTTTGTTAAATCAAGCCAAAGTACTATGCTAAGTTCGGTCATACAGACAAATGTTATAATAAATGAAAATGTTATAGCATCATGAAGCAATCTTTTACACCGCAAGCATCACTGCTTGGATGTAACTGTTCAAATAAAAGGAAAAGTTTGCTGCCCATGCAGCAAAGTTTAAAATAAAAGATATTGTCTTTACATCACGACCCGTGGGTCGTGTAATCAAAAGAAAGAGAAAAAAAATAGAAAAGTTCAAGAGGCGTTGGGAGCAGGAGGGTCTTTATCAGCGTTCTGATTGGTCGTGTCCTCAACGACCCCTTCTTCTTCAACACTAGCCAGGCTTGGGGAAGCAGGAATCCTTGCTCTTGCCTCCTCTTCAGCCAGTTGAGCAGTGCAGCGAGCCAACTCAACAGTCCTGACATCTTCTGAAAGATAGCTGAAGTCAGCACCCTGATTGTGTTTCCAGAAGTTATAAAAACACCGGTGCGTCGTCTTCTTATACCTTTCCAGATTCTTGGAGTTGTCGAGCTTCAGCTGCTCCACTTTGCCCTCAAGAGTAGCGATGGCATCGTCCTTGGACTTAAGCACCCCTTCCAATCTCCTTATTTCGCGAAGATGGATTCGGCTGGCATCTTGATACTCCTCCCTCTGCTTTATTATAGCTGCCTTCGTAGCTTCAACCTCTGATAGCTTAGTTACCATGGCATCCCTCTGTTGAGCCATCGCCTCCAACTCCTTTGCATGCCTGGCCTCTACAGCCGAAAGTTCCTCGGCCGCTTTCACCTGGTGCCTCTCGATAGCCTTTCCCCGAGCCTGTTCAATGGTGGCTTGGGTGCGGGTACGAGCAACAGTTGCAGACAGCAAAGCCTGAGGACAGAAGATAAAGTTAGAACCTATTACAAAGAATAAACGACTAAGGCCTAAGAGATAAAGAGGCACTTACGCTGGCTATTTCGTTCAGAGTCCTGTTCAGGATTTGGTCGACTGCCATACTCTCTGCCTCGACCAGTGCATTTTTGATGCAGTCGTTCTTCACGATGTGCGCGAGGCGGTCTTTAGCTGCTCGTAAGGCATGGCTCGAGAGTTTGGCCCCAAGAGCTTCTTCCCGCTTGTCTTGTTCCCTGGTGGGCGCAGCCGGAGGGTTCGGCGGGGCAGGAGGAGTCTGCTTGTCAGCAGGAGCCGGAGGATGAGCAGAAGTTTGCCCAGCTGGCATGTCCTTGGGAGGGTCTTCTGTTCGACTCTTCTTGGCTGGTCTCTGGCTTGTTTCGCCGGCCTGTCTCCTTGACGACTTTCGCCGGAGCTGAGGAACTTCCTCTTCCTCCTCAGCATTGTATAGGTCGAAGACGTTGGGAGTGGCAATATCTGCACACAAGTAAAAACATGCAAAGGGTAAAGATAAAGGCAGATGAAAACTCTTTATTCAACAGAAAAGAAGGTCACAAAGTTAATACCCAAGCTACAACTACTGGTCACTATACTATTGACTCTATTAGTCACACACTCACTATCTGGCACGAAGAAGTCTGGCCCTAGATTTGGAGTATATGTAAAGTTGCCCTCCCCGTCAAACAAGTGACAGGGAATTGACAAGCTACTTAAAAGCAAAATAATTTTACCGTTCTCATCAGAGGATTTCCCCAAGTCCACAACCGGCTCTTTGGCCTTTTGTTTCCCCTTGCCTTGGGGGGCAGAAGGCCTTTCTGCGGAAGGATTGCCCGTGGGCTCCCTGATTGTAACCCCCGTCAGCCTCCTTCGAGGAGGGGACGCAGGAGGTTACTGCTCGGGATCCCCCTCGGCAGTGGCATCGGCTACCACGTACCCTCTTATTTCATGGCGAGGAGCCAGGAGGCCAGACAACCTTAGGTTTTCATCAGTAACCAGGGACTTGACGCTTTTTTCTGCGTCTGTCATCCTGGCCAGCATATTGGACCTCAACACCATGTCTGGTGTTGGGGTCGGACGTAACCATGGGCCTGAAAGACAAAGTACAGTTTGAGAAAAATGAAAGGAGACTCTTTGATTAAAAGTATCGACCAGTAAAAGACAGCACTTACCTCCTCGAGCGAAGGCCAGGTTGTTGCTGGTTATGTCTGGCGTAAGGAAGTACTCCTTATTGTACTGCCCCACGTTGGATATGTGCGTAGTGTCACTCAGAAATGTCCGGTTTGTCTCTTGGTGACAGAAGTGGAAGAAACCCGTCCCATATTGTTGCGGGTTGGATTTAAGGTCGAAAAGATAATTGACCTCGTGGGGAGTAGGTTCTGGCCATTTTTTAAGTTTGTACAGGATATAGAGTGCGGCCAACATTCTATATCCGTTTGGAGTAGTTTGGAAGGGGGCGACGTCGAAATAATTAGCCACCCCCTGATAAAAAGGATGTAGAGGGAGGAAAGCCCCTGCCTGTATGTGATACCGAGACCAGGCGCTATATATACCTCTGGGGAGGTTAGCCCTTTGGTCTGCGGCAGGAATTTTAATGGAAACCCCTGTGAGAGGGTACTTCCTGAGATAGTTAGCAACCATCCGAAGGGTCACTACGCTGGTCGGGGAGGTATACCACTCGACATCAGGCAGATTCTGATGGCGAGGGCGGGCTCTAATTTGGATGTTAGGGTCAGGAGCAGGATTGTCTCGACCGCTGGTCGAGGGAGCCCTAGCCTGCGAATCAGGCTGGGCAGGAAGGTTTGGACTATCATCAGATTCAGGTCTTTTCTTGCCTACGGATTTGGAACGGGCCATTTGAGGAGGAGAAGGACGAGGTCTGGAAGAGGATCGTGAGAAGGGAATCTCGTGAATTCAGTCGGCCGGCTGTTCTTCGCCTTCGAGCAGCTGGGCGAGAAGATCGTCGTCGATGGGCCGTTCACCTCCCCACAAATCTGGCATCAATGTCTGCAAATAGAAGAATGGGGAGGTGAGAATGGATAATTTTTAAAGGCTTTTTAGAATAACGCTGGTGGAGTATAAAAGCCAAGCTTTTATACAACAGCATTCTAACAAAAAGCTAAATTTTTCCGCACAAACAATTTGAAAAACGGATCAAAGGGTGAAAGTAAAAAGTTTTTCAAAAAAGCTTTTTCAACTCCCCTTAGGGCGGGAAAAACCTATTTTCCAACTAGCCTAAAGATCGAATTTTTACTTTGATTTTACGTCCTAAAAGTATGATCCTGACTATTAAACTAACTCGTAACCCTTTTTTTGCCTACAAGACATTCTACTCACAAGTGTCTCAAACCAGAAACAGATGAACTCAAACAGTCGACATACAGAAGCATGCATTGCGAAAATATAAAACATAAAAATTCGAAGACTTACCAGAAAAAAGATCGTTGAGAAGGGTAAAGAGTCTTCGGAAGTCGAGGTGCTTTCAAGATGAACTTGGAAAATGCAGAAGAACGGTCTCCGGAGAAGATTAAAGCTTTGGTTTTTAGGGTTTCTTGAGAAGGCAATGGCGTGCGTAAAAAGAAAGGGAAGATTTCAGAGGTATTATATAAGTTTGTCTGTGGCATTAAAAAGGTGTAATCATCAGTTTCCCTTTTTCGAAGTATGGGGAAGCGGAATGGCGTCGAATTATTACTGGGAAACCGAAAAGTCATGATTAGACAGAAGTAGGTTACTTTTTCCAAGAACACACGAAGGGTTCTGACACGTAAGGCGGGGTTACCGAAGAGTCGTTCGCTCAAAAGTTTATTTATTGCTCGTAATAAATAAACTTGGGGGGCAAATGTTATCCAAAAAATTGGCATTGATGACGTGGCAAGTGATCCCTGGACACGTGGCTGACACCTGGAGGAACTCTGCTAGTGTATCGACCAGAAGACGCATTAGAAGCAGTAAGCAGCCCAGTCATACCTGCGACCAGTCTGGTCGATAGTTCCGCATGCAATGTCATATTACTGTAAAGATCTTTGTAGATTCTGAATTTAACTCACACAATCTCCTGGATATCCGGTTATTTAGGAGAGAATATCGGCAACTAATTCATATAATCCCCCTTGAGCCTATAAATAGGGAAAGATAGCTCAAGGAAGGGACTTTTGGCTTTTGAATTATTTTAGACTAGAGTAATTCTCCTTGGAATATGGTATTGTCCTTAAAAGGTCAGTGAAACTCATTGAACTCTAGTTCTCTGATCACCCCTTTGATCCTTATATCAATAACAATCTAAGTGGACGTAGGTCATTACTAGATCCTGGGGCCAAACCACTATAAAAATATCTTGTCTTATTTATATTTTGTCATTACGTTCTTATCAACACATTAATTCATATCAAGCATATTCTGACTCCGTGTCAGTTGACCAAAATCTGGGTCAACATTTATGTCTCACTGATAGTTTTAAAATTTAAGTCCATAACATCATTATTTAAAATCCGGCATTTAAGTTGATCGTTTATTCGTCCATAGGATACCCCCACGCCATACACACTCTGACGTCAGAACTCCTTACATCACAGTGCGTGCCAAAGAGAAACCCTATTTATTACCTGAAAGGGGAAAGTAAGGGGGTGAGCTGAAAACCCATTAAGGAAGTACACGCAGCATACAAAGAAAACACAACAAATAACATAATCACATCGCAAGACTCATACAACATCATATCCATACATCATCATACATCATACTTAAACGTCATCATCATACATCATACATCATCATCACATTCACACATCATCAACATATTCAAACATCATCATCACATCCTTGTGAACATGGCCCCTCTCTTGTCCATGTCACATCTTGAGGTAAACAGGAGGCTCTTGTCCTTGAATAACCTCGGCGCGTCCACCCTATGAGTTACATCATACCTTAGTAACTCGGGTTACGTCTTATATCCTTAGTAACCCCTTTGTTGTGTCGCGCTCAACATGCTAACAACCATTTGCTTATTCATACAGCATACAAAACGCATGCAATCCAGTCATATTAACACAAAGGAAATACATGATTCATCAAATTCATCATATCATCTCAAAATAGCATTTCATATTTTATATCACATGGTACATCATCATACATAACATATATTTATCCTCATACAAACCAACCTTACTGTTTCATAGCATAAATATAAAGATTCTATTGAACTTCCTTACCTCAGGTCCGAGTAAAGCAAAATGAGAAAAACTTTACAACGAGCCTATAATCATAATCAAATATTCCTCTTTAAAATTACATGTGTAAATTCTCGTGCCCAATTACATATATCCCATGTGTGCATGGGCCATGCACACATGGTGCAAATTGTCCATTAATTCTAAACATTCACATTTTCACATAAAATCACAAGAATAATCCCAATTCTACCTATTATCCACTCATGGTTACAAAGTAAAAACTATATGTTTGAATAATAGGCATATATTTGAACGTAAAAGTACATTTGCATGCAACATGCATACATGAGAGCGTTGTTAAAAGGTGACGCTTAAAACGATAATCTCTACATGCTCATTTCTAACCTCTTCAAGTAAAAATTCAGCAACATATACTTTTTTGGCATTATTTATTTATGTCTCAAAGTTGATTAAAATAATTCATTTAATCTCTCTAAATTTCTCATAAAATAATATCGTCATTTATTATTTTAAATTGCTTAGAAACAATAAAACTTGTAATTATTTAGAAACACTTACAAAATTTCATGGTTCCTTTAGAAAATAACATTTTATTATAAATTAATAAAATTACAAGATTAAGTGTGAGAAAATATAAGTGTGGGAAAAATATATTTTCACTTGTATTATATAAGACTTAATTTATGTAAGTGTAAAACCATTACTTTTAAACAAAGTAATTATTTTTTAACTTAGTAACATAAACTTTCTGCAACTATTTATTTTATTTAAAAATCATAAGTGAATTTAAACTCAAACATTTTCTCATTAAAAATAAAGAAAAACTGCATTTAATAATAATGTGAAAATTCATGGTTACATTTTAAAAATATCAATTTAACATATACATAACTTAGGGAAATAATTTATTCAATATACTCACATTATTTATTTCATTTAAAAGACATTTCTTATTTTTAATCAAAACTTCCAGCAACTATTCAATCACTCAAAAATCATAAACTTGGATTAAAAACTATATTTTCTTCATAAAATATATATAAAAAAATTATTAATTGAGTAAATGTCATTTTAAATGTGAAATAAAATACCATTTTATTTACATAAAATCAATATTTCATTAGGGACATCAAATTATGCATGCAAATCGTTGTCTTACCAATTATACATAAAAATCAGCTAGCATAATTCATCATAAAATTCATTTTTAATTCATGCTTCTCAAAACTCAAATATAATCTTCATGTATCACTAATATATCAATTTATAAAAGTTCAAGACAACCTTTCATTTAACCAATTAACCTAGCATGTTCTTAATATGTATAAGTGACACAACATATAAAAACAACACAACATGCATCACACCCTATAGGCCGAAACCTTGATAGCCCCAATCAACAAATCAAAAACTCATACCCTAGCATGTATCCATTAGCATCCTTGCAATCTTATTACATAAACCATTTGGTTCAAAACAACCATGAAAACATAACCATAAGATTTTATTTTTTTTCGTGTATAACCAAAAATCTCTATTTATGCTTGCCCATATACACCACACGCCCAAGGCCAAACCCTTCATGCATCAAACAAAACAACCCTTCAACCCAAAATCAATAATATCAATCAACCAATAAATCAAAAGACAACAAAACAATATACCATTATTCATAAATAATATTCTCAAAACAACAAGAACCAAAAGATAAGAACAACAACCATAAGACAAAAAGGTTCCCATTACATCTCTTGCTAGAACTCAAGGACCAATAGTGACCAGAACCCAAACTATGGCCACCACTTGTTCAAGCCTAGGGTTTCAAAACCCACATAAAGAAAAGAAAAAAAAAGATCTTAGATTCAAGAAGAGGTAGAAATTAACATCACTATGAACCCAAATACTTACCCTAGGGATTTCGAACCCTAGCCTCCAATCCTCTTGCAACAAAATCCAAACCTATCATCACCATCATTTTTCCTTGCTTAGAATCAAGATGTAGAGGAAAGAAAATGTAATGCTATGAACCTTAACCCATACCTTAGGATCCCTATCCTTGACATCTTCTTTCTTCTCCTTTTCTTCTCCTTCACGTTCTTATTCTCTCTCCCTCTCACTCTAGAACTCACGAGCTCTCCCTCTCCCTTCTCTCTAAGCACACAGTAGCCATCTAGCCAAATGAGTATTCAAGCTATATCTTATTTTCTATTTAAATGCCCCAATCACCAAAACATAGCTAAGGAAAAGGTAATCATCATTTTCCTTTATTTTCCCTAAAAAAAAATATAAATTAATTAGTAATTATACTTAGCCAATCAATCCATTTTATAATTGATAGCACACTAATTCCTCTCTTGTCTTCCTTGGCTGTCCATGGCTAATAAAGGAAATTATGCTATTCTCGTAACTCTAGGGTCCTACGACTTGGGGTTGGGTTTTGAATCATTTTTGTTGCGTTAGGCTATTTCACAAAAAATGTAGATACTTTCATTAGCTTTCTAACGGTACCAGTTGCGTCTAAATCGGATATCCACAGCCCAAGTTATACCCATTTTACTGAGACTGGGTCTAGGGTTATGAGAATTCAAAAATGACAACTCTATCCTTTCTCACCATTTATTTCCCAATTTTTTTCTTGTGTGAACATAAGCCCTCTAGAGCATTCTCTCTTTATTTCCCTTTCTTTTTATTTTCTTTTTAAATCCCTTAATTAAATAAAAAAAATAAACCAATAAAAGAAAATTAATGTGTAGAAAACTATTTCATGCACACCATGCAACCATGCACATGCACACGCTCAATAACTAGGGTGCATCTCTACCTACCATGCACCTTGGTGCATTCAATCAAAACTCATTTTATTCACAAATTAAATTAATAAATAAATAAAAAAATTAACAATTATATTTACACAACTTCTACCAAACAATTCAAAAAATAATAAAAATAATTTCCTAACACTTAACAATCAATAAACAAAATTAAAGCACATAATTAATAAAATAATAAAAAAAATTGGTGCTCTACATATGTGATATTCGACATGAGTGGATCCTTTCGAGCATTTAAGCGGAAAACTCACAATGGGGATAAATGCCTGACTCGGGAGCTAATGGGTACTTTGGGAATTTTAATATTTTGGGATATATTGGTAATGAAATAAATTGGTGAAATAGTTGTATTTGATGGATTAGTTGATCAATGGGAGATTAGAGGTATAATTATGTTTTTTAAGAAAAAGACCAAAATGCCCTTGAAGTTAGCTTTGGGGTTAAGTAAAGGCAAAAGGCTAAATGGTCTTTTGACCCTAAAAATTAGAAAAAAGGGAACCAAAGGCTGAAGAATTCCCTTTTACGTTCTAGACTACTTTCCCCCGTTCTTCTTCGTTCTCTTGATAGTTCTAAAACACTAGGACACCAAGGTTTAGTTCTTGATCATTGAAATTTTTAAGGATTCAAGAAGGAAATTTAACATCAAAGGAAGGGACAAGAGGCTTCCCAGATTATCATACTTGGGGATTTTGAAATTTAGAGGAGAGGTAAGAATTCTTCTCATTGTTTTTCAATTAGTTCTTCTCTTTTTCTTGATAAATTTTGAGGACTTGGTTTAATTTTCGTAACTTCATGGCTCTAGTTGGTTTGTGTGGTCACATAAAGATTAGAAACATGATTTGAAAAAAATTTCGTAACTTTAAATTTTCTCGTCTTTTTTCTAAAAAAAAAAATTTGAGTTGTGTATCGTAGTATATTACAATGGCATCGAGCAGGGCAACATGAGACGTAGCTGTCAAAGGAAGATGAATGGGAAGGGGAAGAATAACAGCTAATGCTTTTGCTGACATTCCTAATGTAGCTGATGCCCATGATGTTGCTAATGCCCCTAGAATTCCAGCGGAGCCAGAAATTAAGGATCCTCAGGCAGAGACAGCTAGGTTGCGGGAACTGCTAAGGCTAAGAGATGAGGAAGTAGCTCGAGTTGGAAGAGGGCAACCTCTGGTACAAGCACCACCGCAACATGTGCCTGTTGGATAGTTGATGGGGGCAAGGAGGGCACATAATAGGATAGTTTATAACTAAGTTCGAACCCATGTACTATCGATTCAGGAAGCAGCATCCGCCCAACTTTGAAGGGAATGTCAACCCTAATGAAGCAAAGAAGTGGCTCAAGATGGTAGAGTCCATTTTGGAGCACATTTGCTGAAGAAAGATAGTCCACAAAGAATGCATAAGGTACAACATCAGGCTTGGACATGTATCGAAGCAGAAACAAGTAACGAAAGGATGTAAGGTCAACATTTTTACAAGGGAAATACTTATGATTTAGAGCGACGTTCCATTTATAGATAAATAGATAGAATCTTTATCTTGCGGGGTATTTAGGGAGAGTTGCTCCACAGTATCTACCTTTTAGGAGGTGAAACCGTTAATTAGGTATATATGTGCGATAACAAAAGACTTGATCAAGCTAGACGTGAACAACCACGCTGCAAGAATGGAGCATTATCAAAAAATAAAAAGGGGCTAAAAGATGGAGTTACTTCGAGAAAGGTCATGTGGTTATCCATGGTAGTTAAAGACGATTTCCAATCATGATCAAAGATAAAAGTGCCCGATTGAATTGGACATAACAGACTATGATGTAATTCTTTGGATGGATTGGCTTAGGCAGTATGGAGCAACCGTCGACTGCAAGAGGGTGAGAAACTCGTCTTCATGGGAGAGACATTGGGACTCTGAACATCAATAATCTTGGCACTAAAGGCTTGAAGGATGTTAACACAAGGATGTCAGGCATTTTTTCCAATTGTAGTTGACACCACCAAGGATTCTCAGTTAAGGCCGATGGATGTATGAATCGTGTGTGAGTTCCTGGATGTATTCCCAGAAGACCTACCAATTCACCTTCGAACATGAGAAAATCGAGTTTGCAATCAAACTAGCACCACAGACTGCACCAATATCCAAGGCACCGTATCAAATGGATCCAACAAAGGTAAATGAGAAAAAGCTATAACTGTAGGAGTTATTGGATAAATGGATCATAAGACCAAGTTATTCTCCATGGGGAGCACCATTGTTGTTTGTCAAGAAGAAAGGCGAGAGCATGCGATTGTGCATCGATTACAGGCAACTGAACAAGGTGACCATTAAGAAAAAGTACCCCCTATCGAGAATCGACGACCTAATTGATCAATAACAAAGAGTTCAAGTGTTCTCAAAGATTGATCTACAGTCAGTGTAACACCCTGGATAGCCAAGACCGTCACATTGTGTATTTTAAATAATGTTAGACTCCCTAATAGAGTCTCTTGACCGTAAACGTGTAACTAAACATGATTACTGGTTTAGGGTTGAAATTTTTGGTCAAAAGGAATAACCATTTGATTAAAATGTTTACGTTCGTACATGGGATCCCAAAATAAACATTTAAAAGGTTGTTTACAACTCAAAAGTTACAATAAGCCAACCTAAGTGGAAAAATAGGGTTTAACCATAGTTCCTCTAAGAAACCCTGACCGTGATGGTCGAGCAGCCGCATATGTACACCTCGCCAATGAAGCTTTCCAACTCATGGCTAGTCTTGTTCCCTTACCCCTTACCTGAACCACAAAGCACCCGTGAGTCGAGGCTCAGCAAGAAACTTAAACGTGCTCATAAGTAGTTAATAGCATAATATAGAATCATAAATATCATACCTAGCACTAATAACCCTACTCATGCTTGCATTATATTAAGATAAGTGACTACAGTATCACATTGGGGCCCGTTGCCCTTGATACGTGACCACAAAGTAACACTAGGGTTGCTGCCCTAATAAATGACTATAAAGTCACACCGAGGTCCATTGCCCTAGGATCGGGGACTATAGGGTCACCTCGGGGCCCATTGCCCTATCATCTGTATAACAAGCTTTAGAGCTGGCCCAGCGTACCTGGCGCTTTATTATCCAAATGACCATAGGGTTGGTCAAGTGTATACTACGCTTCTCATTAGGCCTAACCATATCAGCATGTGCTCCGCGCGCTATTGTCGCCCTTGACTAATAAGTCAATTCCCTCAACCAGCGCTCAGTGCGCTATTGCCGTCCTTGACTTATAAGTCAAGCCTTTTCAATCTGATAATGCAAAATAGCATACATCATTTAACAATTATCTAGATACAGAGCATTCAATCATGCTTAATAAAAGAATCACAAGCATAATTATAATCATGCTCATTCACAAGGGCCTGAGCCCTAATCATATCCATATTTAATATCCGGGCCAAGCCCTAATCACATATATCACTTATTGGGTGAATTTTTCTTACCTTTGGTCCAAGCACAAGCTAATTAGCAACCATAATAAGTGATATCCATCACTATCGACTCCTAGCCCTCGGGACCTCAAATTCTACAAAACCGGGTAGTAGAACCCTTCCTGAGCCCTTAGGTATGAGTTCTCGCCACCAGAAACCTAATTTGGCCAAAATACCCAATTTGAGTCGTGGCACCCCTCGCAAGCACTGCGGCTCTCTTCAAGTTAGAGAGCCCTAACCTTATTTTACTGGACACGGGCCACGGCGTAGCCCACCAAGTGCCAAAGCACCATGGGGATTTAGGGAATTGCCCTGGCCTCTGAGTTCGTGAGGGCTGCGGCGCACCAAGAACATGGTCGTGGTGTGACCCTGCAAGCCTAGTTTTTCAAACATTTTCCCCGAGCCAATTCCTTCAAAACTCACCCCAAAGCAGTACCAAAACCATAATTGATTCCCAAAACATCGTTAATACACCATAGGCAACACAAATACACCAAAAACTGAGCTAAAACTTCACTCCAACTCAAGATTCATACTTTGAGTTTACAAAACCCAAGAATACCCTAAAAGCTCAAAAAATCAGAATTTAATGGGTGAAAAACATTACCACAGTTGATAAAAACGACTCCAGGCTGTTGTTAACCAATTCCTACCACCAAACTCAAAGCTTCCAAGCCTTAAATTCCAATAGTTTCCTCAAAACCACCAAAAGTCAAAGAGTGAATGAGAGAGAATGTGACAGGGAGAGAGTGAGCAGAGTGTTGGTTTCCTACTGATGAAGCTACCTAGTGACTAAGTCACTCCTTTGGCACAAAAGACTAAAATGCCCCCAAGTCCAATTTCCCGCCAATCTCAATTAACACCTCATAATTTTCCTGTTACCTCCAATATCCTCAAAAAATCACCAAATAATTTCCCATTACCTGATAAATCCTAGTAATGTACTAAATCTCCAAAATACCCTAGGCTCACCTCGAGCCAGGTATTTAGCCCCGTTATGATTAAACCGCTAACTTGCTCCCTAAGATCGTCTCTTGTCGAATAACCCAAATATATCAACATAATAATGTGGTCTCAATCATAAAACACACACACACACACACACACACACACACATATATATATTCAAATATTACCTCAATGGGAAAAAATTACGAAAATGCCCTTCTAATAAGAAACGGGCCCACATGCATGCTTACTACACTTAAACATCCAAATACTGTCATATTATAATATAACTCACATAATTCATATATTCATGCATATAGTCATATAATAATTCAATTATTGCCCTCCTGGCCTCTAATCAAGGCACTAAGCCTTATTAGGGAAATTTAGACGTTACAATTATCCCCTCCTTATAGGAATTTCGTCCTCAAAATTTTACCTGAATAGCTCCGGATACTGATCTTGCATGTTAGACTCTAATTCCCAGGTTGCCTCCTCGTCCTTGCTGTTCCTTCATAATACCTTAACCAAAAGTATGGTTTTGTTCCTTAGGAGCTTGTCCTTCCTGTCTTATATCTGGAACGACTGTTCTTCATAGGAAAGATCTGCCTTCAGCTCTAGATCTTTGTAACTCAATACATAAGTCCCATATGATACATACTTCTAAAGTGTTGAAATATGAAACACATTGTGTAAAACCGAAAATGCCAGAGGTAAGGCCAATATATAGGCCACCTGACCGATCCTCTCTAGGATCTCAAAAGGTCCTACAAACCTAGGGCTCAACTTGCCCTTCTTTCAAAATCTCTTTACAACTTTCAATGGTGAAACTCTAAGGAAGACATAGTCTCCAACTTGGGAGTCCACGTTCCTACGCTTCAAATCTGAATAGCTTTTCTATCTACTCTGAGATGCGAGCATCCGAGCTATGATTTTCTCAATAGCCTCATTGGTCCTCTAAACTACATCAGGAGACAAGTATTTCCTTTCTCCCATCTCATCCCAGTGAATAGACGATCTACATTTCCTACCATACAAAATCTCATAAGGAGCAACTCCAATGGTTGACTGATAGTTGTTATTGTATGAAAACTCTATCAAAGGCACATACATACTCCAGGACCCTTCAAAGTCTAGCACACATGCTCGCAACATGTCCTCTAATATCACTATCATCTTCTCAGATTTTCCATCTGTGTGAGGATGATAAGCGGTACTAAACTTCAGTTGTGTACCCATAGCGTTTTGCAGACTTCCCCAAAACTTGGAAGTAAATGTGGGGTCCCGATCTGGTACAATTGACTTCGGAGCCCCATAAAGGCACACTATCTTTCTCACATAGAAATCTGCATACTGGTCAACTGTATAAGTCTTCCTCATTAGTAGGAGGTGAGCTAATTTGGTGTATCGAACCACGATAACCCACACCGAATCATGTTGACCCACAGTCATGGGCAACCCAACCAAAAAATCCACTGTGATATTCTCCCATTCCCACTTTGGGATTCCAAAGGCTGTAATATCCCTGCTGGTCTTTGATGCTCATCTTTGACCTGCTAACATGTCAGGCACTTAGCCACATATTCAATCACATTTCTCTTCATTCTAGGCCACCAATATAGTGATATTAAATCCTGATACATCTTCGTGGTGCCTGGATGCAGAGAATAAGGGGTGGTATGCGATTCATCCAGAATCTCCCTTCTTATAACAGAATCCATTAGAACACAAATCCGACCCTTATACCTCAGTAAGCTCATATCTGATACTGAATAGTCCCTAGCCACTCCACCTAGAACATCTCCTCTAATTTTCATCAGATGTGGATCACTTAAATGACTTTCCTTTTTCTTCTCTGAACGAGTAGACTGCAGGGTGATGTTTGGTAACTGGCCCACCACTAACTCTATACCCGCTCTAATCACATCCTTTGCCAATTTCTTGGATATTTGTCTCGCACTGTATAATTGTCCCGGACCTTTCCGTCTTAAGGCATCTGCCACCAACTTGGCATTTCCTGGGTGATACAGGATTTCATAGTCATAATCCTTCACCAGTTCTAACCAACACCTATGTCTTATGTTCAAATACCTCAGTGAGAAGAAATACTTCAAGCTCTCATGGTTTGTGTATATCTCACACTTTTGCCCATAAAAAGGTAATGCATCCATACCTTTTGTGCAAAGACCACCGATGCTGACTCCAGATCATGCGTAGGGTACCGCTGTTCATAATCCTTCAGCTGTCGTGATGCATAGGCAATCACCTTCCCTGCTTGCATAAGGACACACCTAACCCTTGCTTTGAGGCATCGTAGTAAACCACGAACTTCTCTTGATCTGTTGGAAGACTAAAAAATGGAGCGGAAATCAAACGACGCTTCAACTCCCTGAAGTTGTTCTCACACCTATCGGACCACGCAAACTTTTGGTTTTTGTGTGTCAGTTCTGCCAGTAGGGTAGTAATCCTTGAGAACCCTTCCACAAGGCGCTTGTAATAACCTGCCAATCCAAGGAAACTCTTGATCTTTGAGGCATTCCTTTGCCTTGGACAATCTCTGGCTGCCTCAATCTTAGCTGTGTCCACCTTGATTCCATCTCTACTAAAAATGTGACCAAGGAAAGTCACCTGTGGTAACCGGAACTCACACTTCTTGAACTTCGCATACAACATGTGCGCTCTCAGTCTCTATAAACTGGATATTGTCAATGAAGATGATCACAAACCGATCCAAATAATCTTTGAACACCCTCTTCATCAGATCCATAAAATTTGTTGGGGCATTAGTCAAACCAAATGACATAACTAGAAACTCATAATGTCCATATCTGGTGCAAAAAGCAGTCTTTGGTATATCTTCCTCCTTGATCTTTAGTTGGTGATAACCATATCAAAGATCTATCTTTGAGAATACCATCATACCCTACAATTGATCAAACAGGTAATTTATCCTTGGCAGATGTGAACACCGCAAATTGGACGTGATCCTGAAAGACCCAGGCCTTACGCAAGGCCTTTGCAAGATTGACCTGTCTCACCTCACGCGAGGCCCAATCTCACTTCACCTTGCTTACCTCGCGGAAGGTCCTATGGACCCATGCCTAAGTGTCGTGCACCGTCTCACGAGCCACGCCTCGGCTGCATCTAGGTGCCTAAGCAAGTGAGACCCTCTCGCCCCCACGCCATGCGCCAATGCAAGGCCCATTTGCACCCACGCGAGGCCCTCTCACCCCCGCGCCATGCGCCCACGCAAGGCCCTCTCACCCCACACCATGTGTGGCGTGCTGCCCCTTTGGCACACCCACATGGGGCCATTTTGTAAGTGAGCATGCCTTGGTGCTTGATCATTAGTCAAGTCTTGTACCAAGCAACCTCATGGGGTAGGGTAGTGGAAATTTTGTAATTATGCATATGTCTCCCAAACAAAAATCATATATGTTACTGGGAAGACCTTGTATCCCTAGAAGGCTCCTTAGGGGGAGGTGACCTGGTGACTTAGGGAAGCACCATGACCACCAACAGATAGGGGCAAAGTTGTGTACTCCCTTGCCCTATCAATGCTATATATTAATAAAACAATGTTTATCCATACTTGCTCTTGTATGCTCCCTTGTTGCCTATGTGTTACTTGATTGTTATCTTCGTTGGGCCATTGCGTGCCATTTCCTTGTTGTGTGCTTTGTGTTGTGTGGACGTTCCAAGGAATGCCTTGATTTGTGCTTGCTTATACTTCGTTATTGCCCGTTGCATGTCTGAGATGCGTATGTGGCTAACCACTGAGTTTGTTTGCCTGCAGGTGTGTGTTGTAGGCTGACTTGCTAGCTTGAAGTGTCTGCAAGTGCCGCACGTTCCGTCTACTTGGAGTACCCAAATAGCCGGCCTGTGACAGTTGCTATTAGAGCCAAGTTAGAGAAAGCTTGGAAAAACACACTAATGGTGAGCAACACTCAGAGGATCGAAGCACTTGAGAAATGTGTGGGGGAATTAGATGGCCTGGACAAAAGGGTCAGAGATCTTTCCTTTGCAAGTCATAACTCTGGATCGTCAGATGCAAGCAATCACATAGCTGCGCTAGAGAAGGAAAATGCTGTTCTCCTATCCAGAATAATCGCGTTGGAGCAAAGAAACATTCCAACAAGTACTTTTGTTTCCCCTTGGTGGGAAGAGCGCATTGCGGCGGTGGAGCGCAAGCTGAAGGAACAACAAGTTTCCATAAATGACACTATAGAAGATTGCAGGGAGGCAGTTGGCGTGCTCAGAGAAGAAATGGCTGAGCTAACTGCAAAGGTAAACCTAACCATGCGAGAGGTTGGGAATGCACATACAATAGTGCCGATAGGTATGGAATATGGCCGAGTTAAAGTGCCCGAGCCGAGGCCCTATAACGGGGCTAGAGACGCAAAGGACTTGGAAAATTTCCTCTTCGACATGGAACACTATTTTAGAGCCGTGCAGGCCGATTCAGAAGAAGGAAAGGTCACCATGGCTACCATGTACTTGTCTGGGGATGCCAAGGTGTGGTGGAGGACAAAGTATGACGACATAGAGAATGGTAGATGCACCATCACATCTTGGGTAGACCTGAAGAGAGAACTGAAGACGCAATTTCTGCCAGAAAATGCCGCCTACATGGCTCGACGCCAATTGAGAGAGCTTAAACAAGTTGGGACAGTCCAAGAATATGTGAAGAAGTTTTCGGGACTAATGCTCGATATAAAGGACATGTTCGAAGTAGACAGGCTCTTCTGCTTCCTTGAGGGATTGAAACTGTGGGCCAAGCAAGAGCTTCAGAGACAGCGTGTGTCTGACCTAGGCACCGCTCAAGCTGCTGCTGAACGCTTGACAGACTACACTCCAGAGAGCAGCCTGCCAAAAAGGGCTACCCCTCCAACCAACTCAAGTAGCGCTGGGAGTAAGAAGTCTGGGAAGTCATGGCAAGGCAAGAGTAGGGGAGAGAAGAGGACAGCAGAGTCCAGTTTGTAATGCCCTCCTACCTTAGAGTCGTTACTAAGTGAGGTTAAAATGTGCAACCAACTCGCTAAACGAGGTTTTTAAAACAAAAGTGTGATTAAGTGAAAGTCTAGGCTGTAATCTTTAAAAAAATTACTCTATTTCATTAAAAGTTTAAGAGTTTAACATTCGGGATCCCATAACTCAGTTTATAAAATATTTACAACTCAAAGCAAGATTATAAGTAATTAACCATCAAAACTAGGGTTTATACAACCATTTCTCAAAAATATCCCCAACCAAGACAGTCGGGCAGACCGAACATGTATGCGCCGCCCCCACGCCCTCCGTACTCATGGCTGGTTGACTTTCTCTTTGCCCTTACCTGCAACACAGAGCACCCGTGAGCTGAAGCCCAGCAAGAAAACTCAAACAGTACATAACATATGCATAATATACAGTCACTACAGCAGATATCTCAAATCTAGTCAGACAGTCCATATAATCTAACACACATATACGACCATGCCGTCCCAGAAGTGTTACCAAAGCCTGGGGTCGTGGTCTACACCGTATGGATATCCCATGTATCCATTGGGGTCTCACCCTAACCACGAGCACTCCATGTGCTAGGTGGTATCCTCGGCCCCATCGCCGTTCTCGGCCATTCACCGTTCTTTCAGCTATAGTCACATATAGCATTCGCATTCAACAATCAAACATATAATAGTACATTTAGAGCTATAACCTAGCAATAATACAATCTAGGGCCGCGCCCTGCAACGCGGGTGCTACAGTTCTCTTACCTGTATCCCGAGCTTTCGATGCCCCAAATCCGCGAGCACGGTCCTCTACCCCGAGCCTCTCCAAAGACCTAGTCACAACACATAAGAAACATCCTTTATCACTAACCAATCCAAAACCACTTCCCGGGACCAATCCCACACTCTCGGAACCCCCAAATCCCTAAAACAATACACCGAAGACATCCCCCGAACCCCCGGAGCAAAGGCTCAAAATTGCAAAATCCCATGCTCTGAAATTGGCCTAGCACTGTGGCGCCTAGCAAGTCAGAGAGCTTCCCTTGCCCAGAATCAGCCTCGCGCCACGGTGCCCAAGAACAGGGCCACGACGCTCCTTCGCGAACCCAGAAATCTGGGTTTTTCCCCTGCATTTCCCCGAGCCAAAACCACTCCAAATCATCCCAAACTCATACCTAAGCCCAAAAATGAATTCAAAACCCCACATGGACCATTCAGAAACCTATAAACATCTTAATCTAGCTCAATTACACAATCACTCCCATAAATCACACTTTAGTTCCATGCCCTAGTAATTCAAACCAGAAAGTTAAAAGCTTAGACCCAACCTAAACCACACTTCAAATTCCATAATTCACAACAGAAACAAACTTTATAATTGCTCAGAATCCTTACCTTGAATGATGAATCCAACCCTAAGCTCCCTTGCTTCCAGCTCCAAGCTAAGCCTTCTAATTCCACAAGCTGAATTCTCACAAAACCAGCCATGGCTATTCCTTAAATTTCCACTCTTACCCTATGAAATCAAGCTTAAAACCCAATAAAACAGAAGCAATTCTTACCTCAGAGCTGATCTTGACTCTTGTTTGGCTTCAACTAATTCAACCCACCTTGATTTCTCTTCTAGGTTCCAAACTCAGCTCCCTTCCTTTTCTTCCCTTTTCCTTTAGGTTTCTCCCAATTTCAGCATAAACAAATCATGCCCCAAATGAAATAATGTGTATGGTCTTTTTCCTTCAGCTAATGGTTATCTATCCTGCCAATTGACTATTCTACCCTTCCATAAATACCCCTTCCTAACTAAACCTCAAGGTCACTTTTGTCAACTCATCTCTATTGCAATTCTACCATTTTCCTATCACAACTTGTTACTCTTAGCAGTTACCCAAGGTTACACAAGTTACCAAATTACCAGTTACCATTATCTCTCAAGAACTAAATTACAAAATCCCCGAAATACCCCTAGGCTCCTCCCAAGCTGGGTATAAAATCCCGTTGTGACTTTTAAGTTATCTAGCTCGCTAGGACCGTCTCGGTACATGCATCACACTGATATCACCACACTCACGTGGTACAAATCACACAATACAATTATCACATTTATGCCCTCAACGGGCTAAAATTACCAATTTATCCCTATCATGCAAACGGGGCCCACATGTATATTTATACCACCTAAACATGCATCCTAGTCACATATTCATTTAAATTCATATATTAACATATTAATTCACTTATTGCCCTCCAGGCACGCTAATCAGGGTCCTAAACCTTATTAACAACTTAGGATGTTACACAGTTCTTCCAGCGGTACAGATGCTGCTGCAGGGAGGAAGTTGCTGGCTTGTTGGCTCTGCAAAGGACCACATAAGTCGACAGTTTTCCCTTACAAGGGAAAGTTGAATGCCCTCATTGGCCAAGAAGAACATCTGGAAGGAGCAGAGGAGGATGAAGAGTACGCGCACATGGGCGCTGTCAGCCTGTTGAATGCTCTCAAGAAGCATGGAAAAAACGGGAAGAAGACCCTGGGGAAGGGGCTAATGTTCGTGGATGCCACCATCAACGACAAGCCCGCCAAAAGAGTGATGGTTGATACTGGTGCCATCCACAACTTCATCCCAGAACTCGAAGCCAAGCGACTGGGACTAAAACTGGAAAACGATGCAGGCCACATGAAAGCGGTCAACTCCAAGGCCTTGGCCACAACTGGAGTGGCTAAAGGCGTTAAAGTTAAAATTGACATGTGTGAGGGAAAGACTGACTTAGTGGTGGTCCTTATGGACGAATTTGATGTAGTTTTGGGAATGGACTTCCTAACCGAGAAAGGTGCCATCCCAATTCCTGCCACTGGGAGTTTTCTCATAATGGGAGAGACTCCTTCAATGGTGCCCGCAAAGGTAAAACCACCCCTAGTGTGAAGCTTCTATCAGCTTTACAGTTCAAGAAGGGTGTGAAGAAGCAGGAACCCACTTATGTAGCGGTACCCACCGTGTTCGAAGAATCAGTGGAAGAGATTGTTCCACTAGAAATTACGAGGGTCTTGAAGATGTATGGGGACGTGATGCCAGATAAACTCCCCAAAGCCTTGCCACCAAAGTAGGGGATTGATCACCAGATAGAGCTAGTGCCGGGAGCGAAACCTCCAATAAAAGCGCCTTACAGAATGGCACCCCCTGAGCTAGAAGAGTTGAGGAAACAACTAAAAGAGTTGTTGGAGGCAGGCTTCATCAAACTGTCGAAGGTGCCATTTGGCACACCTGTGCTATTCCAGAAGAAACACGATGGGAGCTTGAGACTGTGCATTGATTATAGGGCTCTCAACAAGGTGACAGTTCGCAACACCTACCCCATCGCTCTGATCGCTGATTTGTTCAACCAGCTAAGTGGAGCCAAATACTTCACAAAGTTGGACTTGAGACCAGGCTATTATCAGGTGAGGATCGCAAATGGGGATGAACCAAAGACAACGTGCATTACTCGATATGGAGCATTTGAGTTCCGAGTAATGCCGTTTGGGTTGACAAATGCACCGGTCACTTTCTGCACACTGATGAACCAAGTATTCCACGAGAATCTAGATAAGTTCGTGGTGGTGTACTTGGATGATATCATGGTTTATAGCGCCAAGATTGAAGAGCATCAAGAACACTTGGCTCAAGTGTTTCAGAAGTTGAGAGAGAACCAGCTATATGTGAAGCGCGAGAAATACTCATTTGCACAGGAGAGCATCAAGTTCCTAGGCCACGTTGTGGAACGTGGCCGAATTCGTTTGGATCTGGAGAAGGTGAGGGAAATCTAAGAATGGAAAGCCCCCACAAATGTGAAAGAACTCCGCTCTTTCTTAGGCCTAGCCAACTACTATAGGCGATTTGTGGATGACTACTCAAGAAGAGCGACACCCTTGACCGAGCTGCTGAAAAAGGGTGTGACTGGGGTGTGGACTGACAAGTGTGCTGAAGCATTCAAGAGTTTGAAGGAAGCCATGATGAAGGATCCTGTTCTTTCCCTGCCAGATGTTAGCAAGCCCTTCGAAGTACAGATAGATGCCTCCGCGGAGCCGTCTCTCCCTGTGCTTCCGCGAAGCCACCCTGCCTCGCGCCTCGCACGGAAGCTCCAATTGCCTGGGTCTTCACGGCACACACCTGACCAATGGTATGAGTGAGGTACCTGATGTGGTCCTCACCAGCCAATCTTTGACACTCATACTAAATAAGTAGTGGAGGCACATTCAGGTACTAAAGTTGAGGCGCCAACATATTCTGACCATGTACTAAAGCCTACACCACAACCCTCTGCTCCACAACTTGTGCCACTATGTCTGATACCACTCCCCTGACAATGTACTTGTGAACAATCTGGTCCCCTGGGACCACAATGTATTATGGGCCATTAGAGCCCACTATAAAGGGAGCCTCACTTCATCATTGAGGGGGATTGGAAAATTCTTGTAAAATAAGATTGATCTAAGGGAAATATACGAGTTTTCTTTCTATTTTCTACTTGCAATTTTCCTTCAAGTTTCTAAAAGTTCATTTGTGTTCATTAGATATTGATTTAAGTTTTTTAGTTTTCCATCCATATTTCATTGACAAGTTCTTACCGTCAACAGTTTGACGCTGTCTGTGGGAAGGATAAGTGCCGATCCACTGTTCTTCCATCGATTTCGGTAGCAAAGATGCCGAGACGCTCTAAGTGGTTGAGAGAACCACGGGAGGTTAAGGTACACCTCTATGGAGATCAACTGAAGGCCTCCATGAAGAATCATCCCCCACCCAAAAATGTGCATGCACCAAAGGAGCCAGGGGTTCCCGAAGGTGAAAAGGAGGCCTTGTCCCTGGCCGTCCCACCCGATGAGCATTGTCTGAGGTCACTAGCAGCCCCTGCAAGAGATGCCGGAGAGTTCCCGCCCCCAAAGCCGCCACAGGTGCCGAACTTCGGCCGGCAAGATTTAGGCCTATCGACACGCAGGCCCGACAAGAATTCTCCAGTCCATTCCATGAGCTCGAGTTCTAGGTCCCAATTTTATGAGGAGGAGATACGCGAACTGCAACGGAAGAACCAAAAGCTAGAAACCACCTTAGAGAACATGCAAGAGGTGTTGAATGGCCTGCTACAAGGAAAATCAAACATATCTCTTCCTAGGCAAAAAGAGAAAGGACGAGAGGGGGTAGAAACCACGGTCCCAATGGATGATGGGAGGACTCGACTCTCCACCAGTAATACCCCAACAAAGTAGCGTGAATGTCCCAGACCACCAAAGCAGCCCCAGAGGTCAGAGCAGAAGAACAACGCTAACCTTCATAACGAAGTCGAAGTCACTTCAAGGAAAACACCCTCAAAATTATGGGAAGAGCTCAACAAGAAAAGGGCGGATAAAAGGACTACACCTCCTATGGCGCCCTAGGAAGACAAAGGAAAGGGAAACGCTAACCCGTCCACGTTGAGAGACTCCTTGAACAAGAGCAGACAAGACCTAGACACAGAAATGAAGAGCCTTCGGAGCAAGATAATCACCGCATTTGGAGGACAAGCCGTCGATGATGAGTTCAACCATGAATCTCCCTTCAATAAGGAAATCCAAGCCATCCAGCTCCCAGCCAACTTCAAGGAGCCTCATATGACCCCATATGAAGGAAATATGGATCCCAAGTACCATCTGGATCAATTTAACGATCTGATGAAATTAAGGGGAATTAGTAGCGGGTCCAGATCCCATTGCCTTACTATCACGTTGAAAGGACTTGTGTACAAATCGTTCAAAAGACTCCGACCAGGGTCCATCAAGTCTTGGAAACAATGTTCTGATGAATTTCTCCAGCAACATCACGCCGTGTGTGATTACACAATGCCGGGCACCAGCCTCGCTAACGTGAAACAAGGAGAAAATGAGAGTCTAAAGAGCTATATCCACAGGTTCTATATGGAGGCAGCCAAAGTAGGGAGCTTGACCCGTAGGGAGTTAAAAATGGCCATCACGGCCGGAGTATTCCCGGGGAGTAAGTTATGGGATAACATGCTTAAGAGAGAGGTCACATATTTGGACAATTTCTACGAGCGGGCACAGAAATATATTCGTGTTGAGGATGGCCACGAGAGCCTTAAGGCCGGAAAAGACCGGTCCCCACCAAAACGCTCAATCTGGGAAGGCCAAAGCAGTGAAAATAAAAGAGGTTCTATGAAGGGTCAAGAGATGATCGGCCTCGGAAGCCTCAACGCATTGATGAGCACAAACAGGGCCCCTACACGTTTTATACTGACCTCACCCACGCTAGGGAACATATCTTCGTCACGAATGAAAACTAGGTCCCTTTCAAAAGGCCCCTGCCAATGAAAAAAGACCGATAAAAAAGAGACCCCAGTAAATACTGCTAGTATCATAAAGATATCAACCACACCACCGCAGAATGCACCCATTTGAAAATAGAAATCAAAGAGCTTATACGCAGGGGACATTTGGGCAGATACGTCCGCAAAGAGAACCAAAGGCCGAAAGAAGGAGTATCCTTGCCATGGGCACGAGAGGTAGCCCTAGAGGTACAAGGAGAAGTCAGGACCATCTTCGGAGGGCTATGATTCGAAGTCAAATCAAGGAAGGGGCGAGATAAATATGCCAGGGAGGCCAGGTGAAGTCTACCGCCATGCATCTTAAGTTTGGAGCAACGCCCCCCGAAAAGTTTTAATGGGGAGAACAACTCGATAATCTTCACAGAAGAAGAGGCACGGGGCATGCATTTCCTTCATAATGATCCCTTGGTGCTGATTGTCCAACTTGCAAACATGAGAGTACATCAGGTCTTGGTGGATAATGGAAGCTCTGTAGACATCCGATATCGCCCAGGTTTGGAGAAGATGGGACTGAACATCCGGCACCTAAAGCCCTGCAATACCTCCCTATATGGATTTACAGGGGATTCAATACAGCCCCTAGGTGCAATTGAGTTAGCCCTCAGCATGGGGGAACAACCCAGGAAAACCACCATAATGGCAAACTTTGTTGTGGTGGATTGCACCTCAGCCTTCAATGCGGTATTAGGGAGACCCTCCCTAAGAGAATTGAAGGCAATAACTTCTGTGTACCACTTAGCTATGAAATTCCCAACTCCTGGGGGAGTAGCAAGCGTGAAAGGAGAGCAGAAGGAAGCGAGGGAATGTTATAACACATCCCTCTGCACGGCCATAAAGCCATCAATGCCTATGGCAATGGTTGTGAGTTGTACCCACAAGTCGCGAAAGAACCCAGAGCCGAGCCAGTAGAGGAGTTGGAAGAAGTCACGGTCATGAATGAGCCATTGAGGAAGTTGAAGGTAGGAAGAAACCTTCCAGGTATTGTGAAGGAGAAGCTGGTAGAATTTCTAAAAGCCAACCTCGACGTATTCTCCTGGAGTCACGAGGAAATGGTAGGAATATACCCATCAATCACGTGTCATCACTTAAACATCGACCCAAAAGCAAGGCCTGTGAGGCAGAAAATGAGAGCACTAGACCCAGAAAGATACGCGACCCTAAAAGAAGAGGTTGACAAGTTGAAAGAAAATGGGTTTATCCGAGAAGCATTCTACCCAATATGGGTATCAAACCCAGTTTTAGGCCCAAAGTCCAATGGAAAGTGGAGGACTTGTGTGGATTTTACTAGCCTCAATAAAGCCTGCCCTAAGGACAACTTCTCGCTTTCTAGGATAGACCAGTTAGTAGACGCCACGATGGGGCACGAGCTACTTAGCTTCATGGATGCATATTCCGGGTACAACCAAATACCCATGAACCCGACTGGTGAAAAGTACACTTCATTTATAATAGACAAGGGGCTTTATTGCTACAAAGTGATGCCTTTCAGTTTAAAGAACAAAGGTTCTACTTATCAAAGGTTGGTGAATAGAATGTTTGCGAATAATATAGGGAGGACTATGGAAGTTTACGTAGACGATATGCTGGTAAAGACAAAGAAGGCAGAAGAGCTCACAAATGACCTCAGTGAGATGTTTGGCACCCTCCGAAAATTCAGAATAAAGCTAAACCCGCTCAAGTGCACCTTCGAAGTTTTGTCAGGGAAGTTCCTGGGTTTTATGGTGAATTCCTGAGGTATCGAGGCCAATCCTGACAAAATCAAGGCATTGCTAGAAATGAGCCCACCACGGAGCAAGAAGGAGGTGCAGTGCTTAACTGGGAGAGTAGCGGCCCTCAATAGGTTCATCTCTAGGTCCACTGACAAATGCCTTCCTTTGTTCAACATCCTAAAAGGGAGCAAAAAGTTTGGTTGGGATGAAGATTGTCAGGAAGCTTTCACTAAGCTAAAGGAACACCTTGGGAAACCACCTCTTTTGTCTAAGCCAGAAAAAAGGGGAAAAGTTGTACTTGTATTTAGCTGTATTAGAGCATGCTATAAGTGCCACCCTGGTCAAAGGAGAAAAGAAGCATCAACAACCTGTGTACTATATGAACAAGCGGTTGGTAGACGCAGAAACCCAGTACCCAGAAATAGAAAAGTTAGCCTATGCCTTGATAGTGGCTTCACGAAAGTTGAGGCCCTATTTTCACGCTCATGCTATTGAAGTGCCCACCAGCACCCCTTTGCGTCAAGTCTTGCACAAACCAGAAATGCCAAGAAGGTTGTTAAAGTGGTCGATTGAATTAAGTTAGTTTGACATCACTTACACCCCAAGGACCTCAGTCAACGGGCAGGTACTTTCATATTCATGAGGAGGGAGAAGTAGAAGAGAATGAATCGGTGGGTGAAAGGGAAAAGCAGCCTAAAGAATGGAGCCTCCATGTAGATGGGGCATCTAACGAGGGAGGAGCAAGCACTGGCATAGTAATAACGGGACCTGAGGGGCACAAGATGTATTGTGGCTTAAGATTTGGATTCGAAGCTTCCAAAAACGAGGCAGAATACGAGGCACTATTGGCTAGCTTGCGACTAGCTAAGGAGTTGAAGGTAACCCATTTGCATGTCTTAAGTGGCTCACAACCAGTAGTATTTCAGGTGAAAGGTGAATATCAAGCTAGAGGACCAAAAATGGTTGCATATCTCGCCAAAGTGAAGTGGTATTTGGATCAGTTCAAAATATACACCATAGAACAAATCTCAAGGGAGCAAAATACAAATGTTGATGCTCTCGCAAAACTCACCTCTACCCGAGATGAAAACATGCTTGAGTCCATCCCTGTCGAATACCTCTCCAAGATGAGCATAGCAAAATAAGAGATCAACATGGTCAATAACCCTAATGAGTCATGGTTTGCATCAATCTTGAGGTACTTAAGTGATGGGACCTTGCCTTTGGACAAAAAAGATGCTCCTAAGCTGACTTAAAAAGCCACCCAATACACCCTATGTAACGACCCGAATTTGCTAATCGGGCTTAGGGCCTTGATTAGTGTGCCTGGAGGGCAATAAATGCTTTAATATGTTAATGTGTGAATTAATGTGAATATATGATAATGATGCATGTTTAGTTGAGTTAACTGTGCATGTGGGCCCCGTTTGGATATTAGGGGCATAGATGTGATAAATGCGATATATATGTGATATGTCTGCGCAGCACGATCAGAGACAGTCCTGGGGAACGGTTAGCCAGAAAGTCACAACAGGGTTGAGATTCGAACTCGGGGCGAGTCGAGGGGTAATTTGGGTACTAGGTGTTATGGGATTATCGGGACATGAAAATAAATATTTGGAGATATATTCGAGGATAGAATGTCTAGGAGGGAATATTGGGGAAAATTACCATTTTTGCCCTCGGGGACGTTTTGGTACCCCGAGCCTTGAGGTAACCCTTTAGACTTAAGTTAAGTAAAACAAAAAGGAGGAACTACTTAGAAACTTTGGGAAACCGACAATAGCTTTCTTCCCCAGCTGAAGACAATTTTTATTTCTTTGTCTTTCATTCTCTGAGAAACAACTCAAGGAATTCTGGTGTAAGTTAGCTTAAGCAAGGAATTGGGCTGAGAAAAATTAGGAGCTTAAAGCTTGAGGATTGAGGATCAACTTCAAAGATTGAATTTAGCTAAGGTAAGCTCTAATTATGGGGATTATGCTGGGATTTCAGTTGTGTTTTTGGGTTATGCATGTGGGTAGAACTTCATCTGTTTTTGGGTACTCTAGCTGAGTTTTGGAGCAGATTTGATTGGGTTTTGACGTTGATATTGAGTTGGAATGTGTGTGTTAATTATTTGGGTTTGTTAGATAAGCTTTGAGTGGGTTAGCTTGAAGAAAATGCAGGGAAGAAGATGGAAATTCTGGGTTTGGAGGTGAGGGCTGCGACCCTAAGAGGGGCGCGCCGCAGGCCGTGTGCGCGCGGGGCTAAGGGAGGCCGAGGAGTTCATGCGCGTCGCGGCGCTTGGTGCGCACGCCACGACCAGTGTGGGTGACAGTGGGAAGCTAGGCTCTGTTTTGAGGCTAGCCGCAGCGCTTGTGGGTAGGGCCGTGACTCTTAGTGCCAGTTTGTGTTCTTAAGGGTGTTTAGGCTTGGGAACTTAATGGTTAAGGCTCGGGATGGATTTTATCACCCGGATTGATAGAATTCAAGGTCCTGGAGGTTAGGGTTATGGCTTAAAGTTATTTGTTGGATTAAAACTTGATGGATGAATGTTGTTAATGTGTTGTGACTAGGGTTTCGGAGAGGCTCAAGTTAGAGGACTGTGCTTGGGATATCGGTGCTCGGAGAGCTGGGGACTCAGGTAAGAAAACCCTTGTTCCCATAGAGCTTGTATGCAGGGCTGAGCCCAGTGTGTTTGAATAGAACTAGTATGCAGGGCTGAGCCCATTGTGTTTGAACTGCGGGGCGTAGCCCTTTAACTGAATATGATAGAATTCTGTACTTGCTTGTTATGCTATGTATGCTATTATGTGAATGATCGGCAAGAGCCGAGAACGGTGTAGGCCGAGAACGGCGAAGGGCCGGGAACGGTGTTGGGCACGTTGAGTGCAAGGCCGAGAATAGCAAGGGGCCGGGAGCAGCGTTGAGCACGTGGAGTGCAAGTTGCCAGGGCGAGTCCCTAAAAGGATACCTGGGATATCCTCACGGCGTGGTCCGCGAACCCAGGGCTTGGTAAATGCCTGGGACGGCTAGGCCGTATGTGTTTAGCCATTGGTGGCTTGTTTATATGCTTGATATATGTGTTGCATATGTTATTTGTTTGTGGGTTTTCTTGCTGGGCTTCGGCTCATAGATGCTCTGTGGTGCAGGTAAGGGTAAAGAGAAGGCCAACCAACCATGAGTGTAGCAGGCGTGCGGCGGCGTGTACATGTTGGGCCAGCCTGGCTGCCACAGCCAGAGGATTTTGGGAGATGCTTGTAAATAAACTTAGATTTTGTCGTTTAGTCGACTTGGTTCAATTTTTATGTTGTAAACATTTCTAAACTGTATTTTGGGATCCCAGGTATCAAATTTTATGATTTTCAATGCTATGGAGTTATTCCTAAAGTTTTTCCTCTGTTTATGGCTTAATTACACTATTTGATTTAAAACCTCAGTTAGCGAGTTGAAAGCATGTTTTTAAACTCACTTGGTAACGACTCTAAGGAAGTAGGGCGTTACACCCTAGTAGATGTAGTTTTATATAAGAGAGGCTTCTCTACCCCGCCCCTACGGTGCATAGATAAGGGGGAGGCTTTAAAAGTTCTGCAAGAGATACGTGAAGGAGAATGTGGAAATCATGCTGGGGGGCAATCCATGGCAAAATATGCCAGGGGTATTATTGACCTACCATGGAGAAGGGTGCGAGCGATTTCGCGAAACGGTGTGACAAGTGCCAAAGACATACAAATTACCCTAGACAATCACCAAATGAGCTGGTGAGCATGACCAGTCTGTGGCCTTTCGCTGTGTGGGGAATTGACTTGATTGGAGCGCTACCAGCAGGAAGAAGAGGAGCAAAATACGCGGTTGTAGCAGTCAATTACTTTACTAAGTGGGTGGAAGTAGAGCCTCTTGTCAACATAATGGCTAAGAAATCACCACCTTCGTCAACAAATTTATCGCCTGCAGGTTTGGAGTACCCTACAAGATAAACTCTGACAATGGGATGCAATTTGAAGGAGGAGTATTCGAAGAATATGCAGGGAAAAAGGAATCAAGAGGAGTTTCTCCGCTGTAGTACACCCACAAGCCAATGGACAAGTAGAGGCCATCAACAAGATCCTAAAAAGGAACTTGAAAACAAAGTTGGAAAAGTTGAAAGGGGCCTGGGTCGAAGAACTGCCCAATGTGCTTTGGGCCTACAGGACTACACCTTGTTCCACCACTGGAGAGATGCCTTTCGCCTTAGCCTATGGCTGTGAGGCTGTCCTTCCGATAGAAATGAAGATCAACTCCATCCGCATACAAGTGTATGATGACCAGGTAAACATCACAGCATTAGCCAAAAATTTGGACCTGTTGGAAGCAAGGAGAGAAAGGGCACAACTGGAGTTGTCAACATATTAGCAACGAGCCGCAAGATACTATAATTCAAGGGTGCGAGAGAGGGCATTTAGGGTTGGAGACATCGTGTTAAGGAAAGTCCTGCCCAACACTCGAACCTCGAGCGCGGGTGTGTTAGGGGCAAACTGGGAAGGGCCCTACCAAGTTTTCCAAGTGGTTCCAACTAACATCTACAAGCTTGCACGTTTGGATGATACCATGGTACCTAGAGCATGGAACGCAAAACATCTAAAGAAGTATTATCAGTAAGACCTCCATGTTGAGGCAAGAATGTAATTGATCTGTCTAACGTGCAAGTTAAATGTAATAGCTATAAGTTCAACTTAGACTCCTTAATATGTAGTAAGAACGAAGTCACATTAAGTTACCATGTACTTCACCTGTTTCAAATGAATATGTTGTGACATTAAATGAATATGTAGTAAAGATTCTTGTTTAAGCAAAATGATTATCAAAATGCGTGAATGAAATGATCAAAGTGCCTGCCGAGATAAATCTCGCCAACCACTTGGGGGGCCGAGTATATAGAAAAAAAGGGTCCTAAACGAGACCCTTATATATATATATAAAAGAACCCTTATAAATAAAGAAGAAGACCTAGCAAGACATCACTTGAGTTCACGAGGATTAGCTACCCTTATGAACATCAAGGAGGTCAAAAGGTCCTACAAGAAAAGCCTCCTAATAAAGGCATATCCTTCCACGAGAGGAAATGCCTTAGGAAAAGCACCCACCAATAAGCCTAGAGCGGCCACCAAGCCGTCTAGCCAAAAAGGGTCCTAAAAGATACCCTTACAAAAATATTACTATGAACAATGATGAGAAGGACGCATTCGCAAGGAATAATAAGCGCGTGCAAAAGTATATAAAAGGATAACTAGAACCCAAAGGGTCAACATATCCTTATAGATACAATCGAGATGCACCAAAGAGAGACCTATTGAACCCCTTCGTATGGCTCCAAAGAACCTCAAGCATGATAAATAAAAAAGTATATATAAAAAAAACCTATCGAACCCCTTTTTGCAGGCTTAAAAGGACCTCAAACATAGAGGAACAAAAGCAAATAATTGCATATATATATATATATATATACAGAAAAAAGGAATCGTGATAATGTAACAGGACTTATAAAAATTCCAACAAAATAATTTTTTTTTGAATGATAAGCTCAAGTAAGCATACAGCCAACTCGAATTAAATGATAAGATCACAGAAGTAGAATCTCAGGGCCTCCTGCTGCGAGCATTACACTCAGCCACCCTGGCAACGACGTGCTCACCAAAGGAGGAGAAATCGAAGTTAGGATTTTTCCTCCACATTCCATAGAGGGCGTGCTCTATGGATTTGTACGCAATTTCAGCCAAATTCGCCTCTAAGAGAGTGACCCTCTCCTACAACATTGCGACCATAGCCTCTGCTCCACCAAGATCGGCCTCTAGGCGAGCAACTTTCTCCTACATCATGACGACCTTGGCATTCACCCTCTTCTTATTTTTTGATGATGAAGAGGCCTTCACTAGGGCCTTCTCAAGCTTAAGCTTGGTGTTAGTAAGTTCCCTCTCGAGCCCCTAAACCTTGACCGTTAGACAGGCCCTTTCAGCATTTGATGAGGAAAGGTTCTGCACCGAGTCGGCAAAGCGTTGGGCCACCAAAGAAGTTTGCACAAGAAAAATAATAATAATGATGATGATCAAATAAAGAATTAAAAAAAGGGGTAAGCCCAATGTAAGATGCATGAACTCACCTAAGTGGTGGAGCGCACAAGAGTCTCCCCAAGCTCTGAGATGGAAAAATTCCCGAGACTTCTCTAATCAGTCTCAGGAAGACCCTCGGTGACTCGGGTATACCATTGCCCATAAGAGGTCTCCATGTGACCCACCCAAGGTGCCCCCTCCGAGTCAGGGGCGTCTAGTTAGGCAGGGACAGATGACCCGCTCACCGAAGGAGGAGGGAGCACGGGAATATTGGGAAAATGAACCCCCGACAAACCAGGATTGAGGGGAGCAGAAAAGGGACAGACAAAGACCCCTGGCATGGCCTGGTGACCATGGGAGTGAGAGGCCATGTCATGGTCCATAGGGGCCAAAGGAGGGCACCCTCTAGGAGATAGAGATGATCAGCGAGGTCGTCTAGATTATGGGGAAACCTCCTCGGGAACCCACTCTGCATCGCCCCCGTTAGAGTGATGCTTAACTAGAGGTGCCTTCTTCCTTTGCTCGGAAATGTGCCACAACGCATCAGGATCCGAAACCGCGGATAAGTTGTGGCGGTTTAGGTTTGCCACAATGAAGAGGCGGGGTCGGCATTGAGGATTTTTTCCATTGGCGCTGACTTTGACGGGGGAATGTAAAGGTCACCAAACTCCTCTGCACAATCAACATAATTACCAATATAAGCATAAGCTCCAAAATAACCAATTCAACGTAAAAGGAAGACAAGCTTGAAGTACTTACTTGGGGATAAGCGAAAGCGTTCACGTACTTTAAGGGGACTTTTACGAAGAAAAAGTCTTGCTTCCAGGACCTCGGGTTTGATACAGAACCCTCTATGAAGGGAAACCTGGGAATTGGCCTTCTGTAAGAAATAAAAGCCTTTGGATTTGGGGGTTGGCATGAGGTTATACATGAAATGCACCTCTCAAACCGTAGGAGCGCGTTGGTTGAGCTTAATGAATGCCATGTATATGCAACTTAAGGTCAACTAGCTGTTAGGCGCTAGTTGGAGCAGAGCAAGGTCGAAGTGATTAAGTATCATGATGAAAAATGGGAGCAAAGGAATGGTCCCACATGCTTTCAAGATATGCTCGCTCATGGCCATGCACCCCTGGAGGGGATTATCGGCCCGACAAGTATTGGAAGGAACAAACAACTTGTATTCCTTGCCAATGCGATATTTCATGGATAGCTCCAACAACCAATTCTCTAACACGTTGGAAACAATGGAGGACGCCAGTAAAGGACCAAAATCTTGCGCCTCGGAAGCCACATGCCACCGTACTCTCTTTGCCATATCTGCAAAACCAAAAGAAAAAGGTGAGGTAGAAACAAGGCATTTTACCCTCCATTTTTTCTTCCTGGCAAGGGTCTTCCACCGAGGCGCTGAGTGTGAGAGTGCTAAGCAAGGGTGAATTGAAAAAAAGGGTTGAGGGGAACCCGGGATGACCCCATGACAACCATAAGGGGGAAATGGGGCAGGAGGTTCGGGCGGGAGATTTCCCTCCATGAACTCCAACTCCATCTGTAGATCTAAAAGGGTCACCCTAAGGTTTGCTATGTGGTCACTAAGGTCAAAGGGGAAAGAAACTCCATCGCCCCTCAAAACTGAGTCTGTTTCACTCTCCACCACCCAGATTTTACACCTAAGTTCAGCCATATGCTCAAGGTGACGTATACGGGTTTGCCTCAAAGTGTCATAGTCTTGGTGAAGGTTGTTTTCGAGGGACTCTGAGTCTGAAGAAAAGTCTACAAACTTGACCCCTAGAGGAGCACCAGATGATCCCTCACATGCCATGAAACCACGTCTCGTAGGTAATAAGGGTGCACGTATAAATGAGAGGATTGCTACAAAATACAAAGGAATGGGCTCAAAAACTCTAGACACGAGCGCTCTAAATGACCAACTACGGGATACAAATAAGGGCATGTAAGTGGATCAACTCATAGCAAGCTCTAGCCAAGGCAACCCATCCCAAGTAGTGATAATTTAGACCCATGGATCATAAGAGAGAAAGAAAGTATACCTCAAGTAAGTAAAATCGAGCATTGTCGTGGTCAAGAGGAGGCCAAGGGTCGAAAGCACCATCACAGTCAAAAGCAACGTCATGGTCGAAAGAAAGCCAAGGGTTAACAACACTGTCATGGTCGAAGAGAAGCAAAGGGTCGAAAGTATGCGTCTGCAAAAACAAAGGAAAAATGTGTTTTACTCCCCAAGTACCTGCATGGATATGGGCATAAAAGAAATGAACACAAATAATAAAAGAAAAGGATAACAAAAGTGAGGTTGTGGGGGATTGAACCCCTTACCTCTTGAAAGGAGTAAGGATTCCAAAACCACTAAGCTAAAGAGATAAAGTGTAAATAATAGGCTAGATATGAAGGCCTATTTATAGGAACCATAGGCTCATCTTAGCCATCGAACCCAAGGCTTGATTAATGGTCACGGAGGGAGCTTGGAACTTGCCCTGGGACCCGTAGAGTACAATGATAGGATTACACTCACCCTCAAAATCTCGAGGACATCCTGAATGCATTGCACCTTGAAGTCTACAAGAGAGCCTAAAGACTCTCTCGTAGACTAAGGGGCAAGTGTGAACACCACAAATTGGACGTGATCCTGAAAGACCCAGGACTTACGCAAGGCCTTCGCGAGATTGACCTGTCTCACCCCACGCGAGGCCCAAGCTCACTTCACCTTGCTTACCTCGTGGAAAGTCTTATGGACCCGTGCCTGAGTGTCGCGCATCGTCTCGTGAGCCACGCCTCGGCCGCGTCTAGGTGCTCAGGCATGCGAGACCCTCCTGCCCCCGTGCCATGCGTCCATGCGAGGCCCTCTTGCCCCCGCACCATGCGCCCACGTGAGGCCTTCTCGCCCTCGCACCATGTGCCCACGCGAGGCCCTCTCGCTCCTGCGCCATGCGCCCACATGAGTCCCCATCTCCCTCGCGCCATGCGCCCATGAGAGGCCTTCTCGTCCCCACACCATGCACCCATGAGAGGCCCTCTCGCCCCCGCATACCTCATGCCCACGCGAGACCATAGTGCCAATGCCTCCGCGGAGCCGTCTCTCCCTATGCTTCCGCGAAGCCACCCCACCTCGCGCCTCGCACGGAAGCTCCAGTTGCCTGGGTCTTCACGACACACACCTTACCAACGCTTTGCAAGTGTATGTGCACGAAGGCCACAAGTAGTCTGATGCTTAGCATGATATAGAGTGGATTGAGGTATAGGCAGATCTTGAAAAGGTGAAATCATCTATGGGGTGCGAGATGCATGTAAGGGTATGGAACGTACGTATCAACTAAAAGAAGACAAAGCACAGATATGGTATCCGTACCAGACAAGTCATGGTTGTATGAGTGAGGTACCTGGTTTGGTCCTTACCAGCTAATCTCTAACATTCGTACTAAATAAGTAGTGGAGGCACATTCAGGTAGTAAAGTAGAGGCGCTCCCACATATTCTGACCATGTACTGAAGCCTACACCACAACCTTCTGCTCCACAACCTGTTCCACTACGTCTGATACCACTCCCCTGACAATGTACTTGTGAACAATCTGGTCCCCTGGGACCACAATGTATTATGGGCCATTAGAGTCCACTATAAAGGGAACCTCACTTCATCGTTGAGGGGGGTTGGAAAATTCTTGTAAAATAAGATTGATCTAAGGCAAATATACTAGTTTTCTTTCTATTTTCTATTTTCTACTTGCAATTTTCCTTCAAGTTTCTATAAGTTCATTTGTGTTCATTATATATTGATTTAAGTTTATGAGTTTTCCATCCATATTTCGTTGACGAGTTTTTACCGTCAATAGCAGATGATACTTATTCTTAATGGTTAACTTGTTTAGTTCCATGTAGTCAATACACATCCTCAGAGAACCGTCCTTCTTCTTTACAAATAGGAATAGCACACCCCATGGATAGAAATTGGGTCTAATTAAACCGACGTCTAACAACTCCTGTAATTGTACCTTCAATTCTTTCAATTCTGCTAGGGCCATTCAGTACAGTGCTCTAGATACTGCTTCCTTGACGACCTATATGTATACCCCTTGGCCTTCTGTTGTAGAGCCTTCCTTTTCTAGTCAATAGGGCCTCCGTTGCTATGAGAACCCATAAAAGAAGGTACCATCCTTCGGGTGTTTCTCCTTGTTGCGTTCTCGTGCAAGATTTTGTTCTCTGCACCCTCGACAGAAAGGGCTTTCTCTACTACCTGGGCATATGTCGTCACACCAGGCGCAATAGTAATGTGAACATCCTGGGCTATCATAGGTTGTAGCCCCTAAAGGAACCTTTCCTACCTTGTCCCATCAGTGGGTACCAAGTCTGTAGCAAACTTAGCAAGTCTATCAAATATCAGTGCATACTTTATCACTGACATGTTCCCCTGTAACAACTTACTAAACTCTTCTTCCTTTGCAGCACTAAATGCATCATTTTAATACTTCTCACTGAATACAGTTTTGAACTCTTCACAATCCATGGCATCAACGTTCCTGGTATGGGATATCACTTCCCATTAAATTCGGACATCCTCCCGAAACATATATGTAGCACAAACCACCCTCTCATTACCAACTACCCTCATGAAATCCAAGATAACGGTAACCATACTCATCAATTGCTCGGCCTTGGCTGGATCTGGACTGCCATCAAAGTCTGGAGGGTGCTGCTTTCAAGCCTTAGACGGCTGTACTACTGTCGATACCAACGCTAGTGGCACCTCTGGCTGAACGTTCCTTGTTGGAACTTGTTGCTGTCTCAAGAGGCGGTTCTCTTCTTCCTACCTCTGTAATTTGGCTTGCATATCAGTAAGCACTTGCTGCCAGTTCTTTGGATTTGGCAGAAGGGTCTGACCCTGATTATCATTCTCAACATGTATTTCCTAGCCGGATAACAAATCTAAATACCTTGGAATAATCAATTCAAAATGTTAGGTAGTAATAACAATACCTTTTGCCACCCTGCAGTCCAAGATTGAACAAACAAGTATTCACACTCAACAGTCATGCTAATAAGCATTTCGATTCATATTCATACCCAAACATGGTGCTAATAAGCACTTCCTGACATTTATAAGCAACTAACGTGCTAATAAGCATTTTATGGAAATTTATAAATAGATAACGATGCTAATAATCTTTTCTTTAACATTTAACAGTGGTAATAAGCATTTGCTCGGATACATATGCATATAATAGCGCTGACGTTTCCCTTGCATTCTCAAGCAATAATAGCGCTAATAAGCACATCTTTAGCATACACACAACACTCAAGGGCCAGGCCCTATCAAAATATCTCATGCTCCTTAATAAGGTAGGAAGATAAGGCATTTATATCCTATTTAAGCAATTAGACACATAACCAAATAAATAGTTACCAAACCCTGAGTTGATTTTGTCTTTAGTGGCGAGTGTACATGCCCAGCCAATATTCAGGAACCTCTAACCTTGGCACGCTCTGATACCAAGTTGTAACACCCTGGATAGCCAGGACCGTCACATTGTATTTTAAATAGTGCTAGACTCCCTAATAAAGTCTCTTGGCCGTAAACGTGTAACTAAGTGTGATTAACAATTTAGGGTTACAAAATTTGGTCAAAAGGAATAACCATTTCATTAAAATTTTTATGTTCATACATGGGATCCAAAAATAAACATATAAAAGGTTCTTTACAACTCAAAAGTTACAATAAGCTGACCTAAGTGGAAAAATAGAGTTTAATCCTAGTTCTTCTGAGAAACCCAGTCGTGATGGTCAAGCAGCCGCATACGTACACGTCACCACCGAAGTTCTCTAACTCATGGTTGGTTCAACTTCCCTTTCCTTTTTACCTACACCACAAAGCACCCATGAGCCGAGGCTCATCAAGAAAACTTAAACATGCTCATAAGTAGTTAATAGCATATTATAGAATCGTAAATAGCATGCCTAGCAGCAATAACATTACTCATGCATGCACTATATACAGATAAGTGACTACAGTGTCACACCGGGGCCCATTGCCCTAGATTCGTGACCATAGAGTCACACTGAGACCGCTGCCCTAATTAAATGAATTTAAAGTCACACCTGGGCCCATTGCCCTATCCTCTGTATAACCAGCCTCAGAGTTGGCCTAGTGTACCTAACAATTTATTTTCCAAACGACCATAGGGTCGGTCAAGCATATACTATGCTCCTGATTAGGCCTAACCATATTGGCTTGCGCTCCGCATGCTATTGCTGCCCTTGACTTATAAGTCAATGCTCTCGATCAGCGCTCAGTGAGCTATTGCCGTCCTTGAGTTATAAGTCAAGCCATTTCAATCAGATAACTCAAACAAGCATACATCATTTAACAATTTTCCAGATACCAAGCATTCGAGCATGCTTAATAAAAAAATCACAGAGATAATTATAATCATGCACATTCATAGGAGCTCGAGCCCTAATCACATATATCACGTATTGGGTGCATTTTTCTTATCTATGGTCCAAGCACAAGCTAATTAACAATGACCCTTGAGCATGATCCCCTCCCGAGCCCTAACGGTACCCTAGTCACAACCATTATAAGTGATATCCATCACTATCGAGTAAATAAAGACTTCTGGACTGATTCCTAGCCTCTGGATCCTCGAATTCTACAAAACTGGGTAATAAAACCCTTTCCAAGCCCTTAGGTTTGAGTTCATGCCACCAGAAACATAATTTGGCCAAATTCCCCAATTTGAGGCGCGACACCTGTAACGACCCAAATTCGCTAATAAGGCTTAGGAGCCTTGATTAGTGTGCCGGGAGGGCATAAATGGGATTAGAGTGAATAGTATTTGTTTGAATGTGATATTATGTGATTGATAGTGCTTAAATGATATTATATGATAATTGATGATATTATGTGATAATATGAAATAAATATGTTATATATGTGAGAACCACATTATTATGTGGATAATTCTATACCTGGCGACTCGAGGCGATCCTAGGGCTATATAGCGGGAAAATTCACAACGGGGCATTATAACTGACTTTGGACAAGTCAGGGGTATTTTAGGTATCGGGTAGTGATTTAGACTATCAGGTGATGAAAATAAATAATTGGAGATATTTTTGAGGTTAGGAAGTTTAGGCAGGAATATTGGGGAATTTTACTATTTTTCCCTCGAGGACGCTCGAGCTTTGGGATTAGTCTAATAACCTAAGGATATACTTTGGAAGACTTTAGAAAATACTAGACAGAAAACTTAAACCGACCCTTTTTCAGCCTTCTCTCTATTTTCTCTCTTGAGGAAGGATAACACTGAAATTTGAGGAGGAATTGCTGGAATTAAGCTGAATCTTTGGGAATTGAAGGGATAAATTGGAGGTTTAGCTCAGGGACTGATCAAGAACTAAAACAGAGCTAAGGTAAGCAATGATTTTCGTTTCTGTGGTTAGGAATTTTGAGAAAAATGGCTGAGTTCTTAATGGTTGTGGTTTTGGTATTCAAGGTAGAATTTGAGGCTGAAACTTTGAAGATAGGTCAGGGAACTCTTGGAGAAGTAATTATGCAGCTGAGGTAAGCTTTAATCCAAGGTTTGATGGTTGAATTCTAGTATCTCCATGGCTGGTTTTGTGTTCTTGGGTTAGAAGGTTTCAGTAATTGAAATGGGTTTTCTATGGGTTTCTAGCCTAGGATTCATCTGGGGTGCGTTGTTGGAATCTTGTGGGAAGTCTTTGGATAATTGAGTGATGGATTTAGGGTGGTTTTGAGTGAGTTTGAATGAGGTTTGGGAGTTAAAAATGGTGGTTTTTCTGGGTTTGAAGGGGTCGGGTCGCGACATAGATCTAGGTGAGTCGCGGCCCTTCGAATCTGGGTTGTGCTGAGGAAGGAGGGCAGGCCGCGACATGGCCTAAGGAATGCCACGACCCTTACCTGTTTTTGTGCCTTAGGAGGGCTCTGTTTGGGGCCATGCTGCGACATTGATGGCCTATGCCGGGGCCCTTAAGGGATTTTGAGATTTTAGGCTTGGGAATTTAACCTAGGGTGCTCGGGATTGAATCTTTTACCATATTTGGTGAAGTTCAATGTTCCGGGGACTAGAACTTGGTTTAGAAACTCATTTAAGATTGTTAATGGTATCCTTCATCATGGTTGTGACTAGGTTCTAAGCTAGGGCTCGAGGATCAGATCGCGCTCAAGGAGTATAGCCCATAACTAGTTCATCTAGAAGCCAAAGGTAAGAAAACTACACCCGGTTGAATATTTGAACGGGACTTAGGGCTCCCTAATATAAATGATTGAAATAATGGTATTATGCCATGTAAACTGTAACCAATGGCCTAAGCGAGCCACGGTTAACTTGTGCAATTGGCACGACTCGGACACTGGTATCCGAGGACAGCTTATTATGCACTAAGCTCGGTTTAAGCGGGCCGGAGTCAGTGGGTTAAACAGAGGGTGCGGCCTAAGGTGTCGACCCTAGTATTTGTGTAAATTGAATACTGTTTGTGGCTATAGATGAGATTGTTGAATAATATAAGTGAGGTTGAAATTGCTTGTACCTTGAAATATGCTTATATGCTATGGATTTGATAACTGAACATGCTTACTAAAATGTCTGTCTGAGATTGTTATATATGTTGTGTACGTTGTTTTCTTGCTGGGCCTTGGCTCACGGGTGCTGCCTGGTGCAGGTAAAGGCAAAGGCAAGATTGATCAGCCTTGATTGGAGAGCTCTGCAGGGTGAATGTACATGGTAGGCCGCTCAGCCGCCACGGTTGAGGGGATTACAGGGACAAGAGGACCAGAACCTTGTGTTTTGCCTTAGTATGGCTAATATTTACTTTTAACTGTTGGGTTTTGTAAACCAGTTTTTAAACACTGGTCTTTTGGGGATCCCTACTGTAAACTGTTTATAACTTATGAAATGTATCTTTTGAGACCAAAATGTCTTTTAACCCTAGAACTCCTAAATTAATGACACATTTTTAAATTAATAACTTGATTAGAAAGTCTTGCACTTTATAAGTACACAGTGTAGCGGTCTTGGCTATCCAAGGCGTTACAACACCCCTCACAAGCATCGTGGCTCTCCTCAAGTCAGAGAGCCCTAACCTTATTTTACTGGTCACGGGCTACGACGCAACCCACCAAGCACCACGATACAATGGCGGTTCAGGGAACTGCCATGGCCTCTAAGTTCGTGAGCGCCGCGTCGCGACCTTGCGAACCCAATTTTTCAAAAAATTCCTGCGAGCGAATTCCCTCAAAAATCACCCCAAAGCAGTACCAAACCCTAATTGAGTCCCAAAACATCATCAATACACCATAGGTAGCACAAATACACTAGAAACCGAGCTAAAACTTCACCCCAACTCAATATTCAAACATTGAGTTTCCAAAACCCAAGAACACCCTAAAAGCTCAAAAACTTAAAATTTAATAGGTGAAAAGCATTACCTAAGTTGATAAAAATGACTCTAGGCTGCTGTTAACCAATTCCTGGCATGAAACTTCAAGCTTCCAAGCCTTAACAATAGTTTCCTCAAAACCACCCAAAGTCCAAGAGAGAATGAGAGAGTGAGCTGAGTATTGGTTTCCTACTACTGAAGCTATCTAGTGACTTAGTCACTCCTTGGGACAAAAGACTAAAATGTCCCCAAGTCCAAACTTCCCTCTTAAAGTTTACCAATGGCATAATCGTCTCATGCAACATTTCCCGCTAATCTTAATTAACGCCTCATTATTTCCCCATTACCTTCAATATTCTCAAATAATCACAAAATAATTTCCCTTTACCCGATAAATCCTGGTAATGTACTAAATCTCCAAAATACGCCAACGCTCACCCTGAGCTGGTTATTTGGCCCCGTTATGACTAAATCGCTAACTTACTCCCTAGGCTCGCCTCGTGCTGAATAACCTAAATATATCCACATAATAATGTGATCTCAATCATAAAACACACACACACACACACACACATATATATATATTCAAATATGCCTTCAACGAGCAAAAATTACGAAAGTACCCTTCTAATAAGAAACAGGACCACATGCATGTTTAATACACTTAAACATGCAAATACAGTCATATTATAATATAACTCACATAATTCATATAATCATGCATATAATCATATAATAATTCAAACCTTGCCCTCCTGGCCCTCTAATCAAGGCACTAAGCCTTATTAGGGAAATTGGGATGTTACATTCAGGGTATCATAAGTTGAAGGTGACGGAATAGGGCGTCACTAAGACTACATTTAGGACTCGGTACAGATACTATGAATTTTTAGTTATGTCGTTTGGTCTTATTAAGGCCCCACCAACATTTATTGATTTAAATGAATAAAGTATTCAAAGATTATTTGGAAAAGTTGTAGTAGCGTTGATGTACGATATCCTGATCTAATCAAAGGTTGCAATCGAACATAAGGAGCACCTTCAAATAATATTAAGCAGGCTTAAAGGACATCAGCTGTATGCAAAGCTGAGGAAGCACAAGTTTTAATTATAAGGAGTGGCATTTCTTAGCCATATAGTGTCCAATTCAATGCAAAGAGACTATCATTCACTAGACCATTACAACGACTATAACAAATCACGAATTGTCTCAAATTCATATAATATTATTAAAAATAATATTTCACAAAACCTTTCACCGGCTCGAACCGGCTACTAACGTGTGTTCAAAACACGGGACGTCACAACATGGACAGCAGAGAAACACTTGAGCATTTGTGCGTGTGCATATGCATGTATGCATGGTGTATGATAAGGGTATTTTGGATATTATATTTGTTATCCTTTTGCATTTAGATAATGTTAATTTCAAGTGGTTTTAGATGTTCTTAGCGTTGTTTTACGAGCCTGATTTTTAAGCCATAAAGTATTTTATAAGGTATTACTGATGAATATGATATATTTTTGTGGTTAGGAATGGATGTGCAATGTTAGGACTCAAGAAAATGAAGTTTGAGAAAACTTTGAAGTGTTTTAGAAGTCTTTAAACCTGAGGTTCGAGCTTAAAGTTGAAGATTACAAAGAAAAAGCACGTAAGAAGATTTTTGTAACGCCCTAAACTCCAGGGACCGTTACGGTGTGCAATTTGAACAGTGCTAAACTCGCTAATCGAGTTATTTGGCCATAATCGTGTAACTAAGTATGATTAGCGGTTTAGGATTAAAATCGTTAGTTAAGATATAATGTTTCACTTAAACATTTACTGTATACATTGGGATCCCAAAAATATAATTTAATGGTTTATTACAAGAAAATATTTACAACTAGCTGATCTAAGCATCGAAATAAGGTCCCTAGTTCCTCTTTCAACCCTCGGCCGTGGCGGTCGAGCAGTTGCATATGTACACATCATCACCTAAGCTCTTCAACTCAAGGATTGTCCAACTTTCTATTGCCTTTACCTGCACCACATAGCACCCATGAGCCGAAGCCCAGCAAGAAAACTCAATATGATCATGAACAGTAATAACATGTCATCAAATCATAATGTGCATGCCTAGAAGTTAGAGCTCCATTTAAGCATGCAAATATGTTTAGATAATGATGGGGTATCCAGGATAAGGAATACTGCCCTCCTGAATGGATGACTATTAAGTCAATCCTAATCAGATGAGTGACTGACGAGCAAGTCACTATGGGGCTCGGCACCAACAGCCATGTGACGAAGCAGTCACCTGGGCTCTCTGGCCCTGGCTCTAATCATATGAGTGATAATTTCAATAATCTCAACAGTGGAAGGGAATTATCCTCGTATGACACGATGGCTCTCAAGGATGCAAGGGGTAGACTTGAGCCCCCACCACCACCTCCTCCGCCATACTGATGTGGCGTCAGGTAAGTTCTCTTCCCTTGTCCTTTTCTTTATCACATTGGGGACAATGTGCATCTTAAGTTTGGGGGGGAGCTTATTTTGTTTTATTTTTGTTTTGTGCGTTGCTTAGTTTAGTTTTTAGTCTGTTGTTGTTTTGTCTTTGCTCGTGAAAAGGAAATTGAATTCAACTGTGTGCTTGGTTCAATTGTTTTAGAGTTTAATCTAAAAGTTTTGTGGGAAATTTTTAATATGTTTTGAAAATGCAACATTTTGGATTTTATTATATGTGTGTGACTAGGGTTGGTGGAATGACAATTTGACTTTGATAGAACTTGCATTGTTTGGTCTTTGAGGCAAAATCCTTGATGACATGTGTTTAGAAAAGTGATTTAGGCAATTTTATTGGATCAATTGTGCCTTTCAAGCCAACCTTGATTTAATTATCCTTAGTTACCCTTTTTGAGCCTTAAACTTGGTTTTTGTTCTTGATTATACTATTTGAGCCTAAATTTCCTAACTTCATTATTTTTGTTTTCCTTTTCCTTTGTTATCATAAGCATATAATTTGTGGGAAAGAAGAATGAAAAATAGTGAGGAATTGGTATGATTGGAATGTAGTATGATTGTACAAAAAGAAGAGAGAGAGAAGTCTTTGAGAAAAAAAAAAAAGGAATCACTTTGTCACACTCCTTGATTATATATATATAGAAAATATTAAGTTTGGGGGAGTGTGATTTAAAAAAACAAATAATAAAAAAAAAAAAGGGAAGAAAATGATGAAAAATGTTGTAATATCTCTCTCTAATTGTATAAAAGGGTGATTTTTGGTGTGGCGAAGAGAAATTTGGCTGGTTTCAAGGTTTTTATGCTTATGGTAATGATTGAGCCTAAATGACAATTTTATCAACCCTTGCCTAAGCCTAACGCTATAACCTGTGAAAGTCCTTTTGATTTCAAAACACGTGTTATTGACATTAGTGGAGAAGGTCAAGTAATGCAAGCATATTGAAGAGTTGGTTTGTGGAATTGTCTGGAATGAGTTGAGCACATATGATAGAGTCCAAGTGTTGTAGTCATTTTCGTGATATATTATTGATTTCCCTAATTGAGCTTTACAAATTGGACTTTAAGGCAATTGAGCTGAAATTCTGGTTATAAATATTGCAATTGAGATTTCATGAGTTTTGTCAAAGTAATGATGGTTTAGCTTGTTCGTTTTGTGTTTGTTTCTTTTTGTTAGTTTAACTTGGTCTTTACTCGAGGGCGAGTAAAGATTAAGTTTGGGGGAGTTTGTTGAGTCTAGTTTTTATCATGTTTTGGTGATGTTTTAAGTAGTCTTTTATTTCGTTTTTCTTTCATTTAGTGCGGGTTTATGCTTTGTTTGTCTGTCTTTGTGAATATCAGGAAGAATTGAGCATGTGGAAGAAAATGCCAAAGAAAGGGAAGAAATAACCAAGTTTTTCATCATATTTTGATAAAGAATGGTTCTCAACATAACTTAGAAGTATTGGTGAAATTTTGGGATGAAAACTTGAAGAATTGAGAAATCCCTTAAGAGCCACGGCATGAGCAAAGTGGAGCCGCGGCTAGGTGGGAAACAGAAGCATTGTTTTTAAGGAAATCCTTGGGCCGCGGCATGGCTATAGAGAGGCGCGGCATAGATGGGCATTTTGCCCAGAACTCGTCGACACGGGCTGCGGCATGGCTGACTGATGCCGCGGCATGGAGAGGGCTTTTTGCCCAGGAAATTGGACACGGACCGCGGCATAGTGTATGTAGAGCCGCGGCCCGCCTCTTTAAAATTTGAAATCCTAGGTTTTAATATGGCGAAAAAGGAGAGGAAAAGGAACGTACGGACGAGGGAGAGGAGTGCTAGTTTTGAAGGCTCAAGCTTAGAGTATTTTCTACATGTTTTTCTTCTTCTTCTTGATGTTGTCTTTAAATTCGTTGTGGTTAGCACTATGGTTATGAACTAATTTTCTATTTAGGATGTTTAATTGAATAACTTGAATCCCTGTTATGAACTAATGCAATTTTAATATTCTTCTTCTTCAATCTTCTTCAATTCCATATAACCTGTTCTTATAGATTGATTATTGATTGGCCATCTTTAATCATTTACATATGTTTTTAAGTCAAAATCTGAGAAGTGAGATTTAATTCTGCTGTGGTTATATTGGACATAATTCTAATTTAGAACGAAAGTATCTGAATTAATTGTGTAACTGTTATTAAGTTGTTGAGATTAATGCTACCTGTGTGGTTCAATTTACCATAGAAATATAGGAAATTGTCACCTAGGTTGAGTTTATAATTCATAGTATGATTATAGGCTGCTGTATCAACTTGTTAATTGAATTAGGTAAAAAGAAGAAGAATTCACACTTTGCATTAGGGAATAATAGGGAGGATAGTTGATGAGATTGAATATCCTAATTGTTTCTCAGTGATTAAATTAAAAGTTTTCCATTAGTTGTTATTCCATTCAATTTTTAATTATTGTTTCTGCAATTTATAGTTTCTTTTGCTGTATTTACAAAAATCAAGAATTTCAATTCATCAAATAGAACAAGAAATTAATTGACTGGTAATTGATAAATCAGTCCTTGAGGACGATACTTGGTTTTACCATTTTATTACGAGTTTGTGACTGTGTGCACTTGCATAGCAAAAATATCGCAACAAGGATCATGCACAAACATAGAGACTCAAGCTCTGATCAATCTCGTATTCAACATTCATGGCATGCCCTAATCACATGTTTCTCATGCATCACATGCATTACATACTGGGTGCAGTTTTCTTACCTTTGGTCCAAGCACAGGTTACCAATAAACAAGCCACGAGCATGATCCTGATTCCAAGCCCCTAGCGATAACCTAGTCACAAACATAATATAAAGTCTCATCAAAATGAGTAAATAAAAACTTCCAGACCCAAACCTAGCCTCCGGGACGTCGAATCCTACTCAATTGGGTAGTAACAACGATCCCGAGGCCTAAGGTTTGAGCTTCTATGATCAAAACACCACTTTGGCCACAAATTCCCTCAAGCCCCGCGAACCTACCTCCCAAGAGCCACCGCCCACCTCCAAACAGAGGCAGAACCCTTCTCAACTTGAGCCTAGCACCGTGGCGCTCCACCTTGAGCCGTGGCCCTAACAGCCCATCAGCAACCTTCACCTTCTTCATCGAGCCTGGGGTCGCGACCCGACCATGAACCCAACCAAAAACCTCGGTTTCTCCATTTTAAAACCTACCAAAAACCTATCCAAACATCTCCAAATCATAAAATCGAAGTTCCCAAACATCCCCATGATCCAAAACCAACAAAACCCAAGCTTCAATTCAATCAAAAACTCATCAACACACAAAATCCAATTCAAGCTTAAAAACTTAAAAAAATTAGAACTTAAAACTTGGATTACCTTTGATTATGTCATTTCCCAACTAAATCCTCCAGCTAAAAGAACTTCTATACTTCCCTAGAATCGCTATGCCTCGATCCTCGCCTGAATCCAAGTCCTTGAACTCACGTTTCCTTCGAAAATGTGATCAGGAGGCAAAAATGGAACTTTGAAGGAGAGAGAACATTCTAAACGTTATTTTTATTTCTTAATAGGTTACTTCAAGCGTAAGTAGCCTCAAACAAATCCTAATGCTCGACGTCCCGAAAACGTCCCCGGGAGCAAAATAGTCAAAACTTACAGAATTTCCCCCTAATCTTATTAACTCCCAATTTATCATCAAATATTTATTCCCATTACCCAATAACCCGATAATATGATAAATACCCCTTGACTTACTTCGAGTCAAGTATAAATCCTGTTGTGACTTTCCCATTAGCTTACCACTTAGGATCGTCTCGTGTTGAGTAACCCTAGCATAACCAAATAATAAAGAAGCACCACACATATACCACATATATGCCAAACATGCCCGAAATGGCCAAAATATGAAAATCACCCAATTAATCAGAAATGGGTTCACGTGCATATTTAATACACTTAAACATGCATATAATCATTTAATAACATAATAAATTAATTATTTCCCTCCCGGCCTCCTAATCAAGGTCCTAAACCTTATTAGGAAATTTGGGGCATTACAACTATCGCCTCCTTAAAGAAATTTCGTCCTCGAAATTTATCTAAACAGCCCAGAATAAGAATTCAACACAACTAATTCTTGTTTCCCAGGTCGTTCCCTCGACCTCACTGTTGCTGCAACATACCTTGACTTAAGGTATAATTTTGTTCCTCAGAACCTTATTCTTTCCATCTCATATCTGAATTGGCTATTCCTTATAGGACAACTTAGCCTCAATCTCCAGATTCTCATAACTCAACACATGAGTTTCCTTCCAACCCATGTCCTCAACATAGAAATATAAAATACACTGTATACAACTGACAATGCCAAAGATAAGGCCAATCCAAAGGCAGCCTGACCGGTCCTATCCAGGGTTCAAACAATCATATTAATCTAGGGCTCAACTTGCCTTTGTCTCCTCACCCCTTTCCATGGTGATACTTGAAAGAAGATATAATCTTCTACTTGGAACTCCATGTTCCTGCTTTTTAATTCAGTAAAACTTTTTCATTTACTCTGAGAAGTGAGCATCCAAGCTCTAACCTCTAATAATCTCAATGGTCCCCTAAACTACCTCAAGATCTAGATATAATATCTCATTCATCTCATTCCAATGAACAGGTGATAAACATTTTCTATCATACCTAATCTCATAAGGTACCTTTCCAATAACTGGACAACTCTCTCTCTCTCTCTCGGATTTACCATCAGTTTGAGGATAATCAAATGTACTAAGTTCCAACTATATACTCATCACCTTCCTTACTCCTTCCAAAACCTGGAAGTAAAAACAGAATCATCATCTGATAAGATAGACCTTGAATTCCATGAAGGCGTACAATCTCTCTCATATAGAGATCTTAATACTAATCAACCGTGTTACTTGTCCTTACTGATAAAAGTAGGCTCACTTTAAATACTAGTCCTTAATGACCCAATCCAAATCTGACCCACTATCCTGGGCAATCCCACTGCGAAACCCATCGCGATGCTTTCTTATTTCCATTATAAAATACTCAAAGGCTACAATAGCCTTACTGGTTTCTGGTACCCCGTCTTGACCTACTAACAGGTTAAGAACTTTGCCACGTATTCTAATATGTCCCTCTCCATTCCAAGCCATCAGTATAAAGCATTCAAACTCTGGTACCTTTTCCTGATGCCTGGATGAAGAGAATAAGAAAATAATATGAGATTCATTCAGAATCTCCTGATTAATCCCAGTGTCCATCGGATTTCAAATCCGATCCTTATACCATAATAACCCATACCTGACACTGCAAAACCCTTAGCTAATCCAGCTAAAACATTCTCCTTAATTTTCCTATCTGTGGTTCACTTAATTGTTTCCCTTTTGATCCTCCCTGTCACTAAGGTGTCATAACAACCTGCAAATTGATTTTGATCTGCAAGAAGACTCAAAACTCTTTTCTGAAGCACATATAATATCTCGCCCATCCAAGGAAACTCCTGCCTCTAAGGCATTCCTTGACCTTGGAAAATTCCAACCAAGAATATATATCAATACCATTGATAAAAATGATCACAAATTCAATTCAGATAAACCTTGATTACTTTGGTCATCTAATTCATAAAACAGCTTAGCATTAACCAAATCATCACCCAGCAATCCCAGTGCTCTTATCTCCTACAACAACAGACTTTTGCATATTCTTCTCCCAGATCTCTAGCTGGTACTAACCAGATCAAAGATCCACCTTGGAGAATACCACCTTATCCAATAACTGAGTCCTGTAGTTCTTACAACTTTGCTGAAACCATTCAAAATAGTGCCCTAATCCTAATTCCATTCCTAGCACCAATTCAATCACCATTCTATCCTTTATATAAAGGTAACCCTGGGAAGTCTCCTGGAAGCACATCCAGAAACTCACAGACTAATCCAGTCAATCCTGATCCCACTGGTGCAATCTAAGTGGTATCCACCACACTAGCTAAGAATTCTATGCATCTCCCTACAATAAAACTCTAGCTCTCAATACAAATGTCATAAGAATACAGAATCCATGCACATTGCCAACTATCACAAGGCTTTCCACTCTCAAGGATAAGAGATACTATCCTTTCCTTGCCATTTAGCATTGCCCCATAATAACTTAACAAATCCATATCCAGGATCATCTCAAAATCAATCATAACCAACCTTATCAAAACCACTGACGAGTTCTTTTCATCATAACCCAACTCATCTTTTAAATCACCAATACAGTATTGTATTCCCATCACAACATAGCTATGTCATATACATAGAATCTCTATGCCCTTCAAGAAGCATCAAGCAAAGAAACATCATGGCACCAAAACCAGTCAGCATAATACAAAAATCAGAACTAGAAAGCTGACCTGCCACCCCTGAGGACTAGTCTCAGTCTCTAGCTGCATCAGAACAAACACTCGACCTGGAGTCGAGCTGTCCATCCCCTTTTGCTCATCCTTTCTTAGCCTTGGGCAATCCTTCTTGAAATGCCCAACCATGTCACATAAGAAACATGCCTTTGCTCAACATTCTCCCAGATGACGCCTCTTACACCGAGCACATATTGGATAAGTCTTCCAGTTTTCATTCTTGCTTGCTCCAATAAATGGAGGCATCACTGCTTGAGCTCCATGCTCTCCAGCACTCTCCTGCCAAATCTGATTTCCTGTGCTCTCAATAGTAAGAGCCTTCCCTACCACCTGAGCATAGGTAGAGATTTCATGCACTGGGGCAAATTTAATGCCCTGAGCTATTTTGGGATTCAATCCCTGGATAAACCTTTCCTTCTGAGCTACATCCGTGGGTACCATATCAAAAGCAAACTTGGAAAACCCATCAAATCTATTAACATACTCGGTTACTGATGCATTTCCCTGAACGAGTATGGGCCGCATCACAGTAATACCTTTCATTGAACAATTGTCTAAATTCTTTCTAGTCCATCACAGTTGTGTCTCGGGTCTTGGATACTACTTCCCACCATGTCCAGGCATCATCCCGCAATACATATATCGTACATATCACCCTATCGTGACCTACTAGTCCCATACTATCGAGAATAGAACTGATCATGCCCATCCATTGCTAAGCTATGAATGGATCTAGGCCTCCCTCAAAGACTGGAGGGTAATACTCCTAGAATCTTCCACAGAGAAATTCCCATCTATGCTGAGCCAAAACTGGTGCCACTCCTGGCACAACAAAGGAAGAGGTGTTCCCCGATAGGCTCCGCTGTTGCTTCAAACACTTGATCTCTTCCTCTTGCCTCTGCAATCTTAATTGCACATCTGTAAGAACCTGCTGGAAATTCCGAGGGCCAGATGAAGAACTCAACCCCTGGTTGAAACTCCCAGCCGCAGTATAACCACCATTAGTCCTCATTATCTGCCTTGGATACATACCTACTAATTGATCTGTAGTCAATAAATTGAGCCATTAAACCTGATGAGCATATCAAGAGCTTTCCCCACGGGAAAAACCTTACCACACCACATTTACAAATCACTGCAGTGCTAAAAACATGCTTATGGCATTCATTCATCAATCATAATCCTTGCTCTTCCAACATACACCTCATGCTTCCAACTCCACCATACAATTATCACAATTATATATATTCATAGAGCAGGTAATCATATAGTCAAGAGCCAAGCTCTATCAGAATCTCATGCTCCCTAATACAATGTGCAGGTAAAGCATTGACATTCTATTTAAGCAGTTAAGCACATAACTACAGAAATAGTTACCATTCCCTGAGTGAAGCTATCTTCAGTGACAAGTGTACATGCCCAGCTTGTCTTCAGGAACCCTTAACCTTGGCTCGCTCTGATACCAAGTTGTAACGCCTTCAACTCCAGGGACCGTTACAGTGTGCAATTTGAACAGTGCTAAACACGCTAATTGAGTTATTTGGCCACAATCATGTAACTAAGTATGATTAGCAGTTTAGGATTACAAATTTTTGTTAAGATATAACATTTCACTAAAACATTTACTGTATACATTGGGATCCCAAAAAATTAATTTAAATGTTTATTACAAGAAAATATTTACAACTAGGTGATCTAAGCGGCAAAATAGGGTTTAACCCTAGTTCCTCTTTCAACCCTCGGTCGTGGCAGTCGAGCAGCCGCATATGTACACATAGCACCCATGAGTCGAAGCCCACCAAGAAAACTCAATATGCTCATGAATAGTAATAACATATCATCAAATCATAATGTGCATTCCTAGCAGTTATAGCCCTATTTATGCATGCCAATAAGTTCAGATAATGATGGGGTATCCAGGATAAGGAGTCCTGCCCTCCTGAATGGATGACTATCAAGTCAATCCTAATCAGATGAGTGATTGACGAGCAAGTCACAACAAAGCTCAGCACCCACAACCATGTGACGAAGCAGTCACCTGGGCTCTCTAGCCCTAGCTCTAATTAGATGAGTGATTAAACATTGGTGGTTCCGTTAACCATAATGAGTGACTGACAAGCAAGTCACCATGGGGCTCAGCACCCATAGCCATGCGAATGATGATCATTATAATCATGCATAGCTTATAGCCCTGAGCAGATGAGTGAATATCACTTTGAGGTTCTATTTAACCATAATGAGTGACTGACAAACAAGTCACTACGGGGCTCAGTACCCATAGCCATGTGACAAAACAGTCACCTGGGCTTTCTGGCCATGGCTCTAATCAAATGAGTGACTGACGAGCAAGTCACTATGGGGCCCAACACCCACAACCATGTGACTAAACAATCACTGGGGCTCTCTAGCTCTGGCTCTAAGTGACTAGCCTTAGGCTAGACAAGCACTTTTAGTTTTCATCGAACTTGAGGTCAGTCCAACATAATGCTCATTTGAGTCATTCAATGCAGATGTCGATTAGATATAATATTTGTCGGCTTGCGTTAAACACGCTAAGTCCGTTCTTGAATTTTTAGTCAACACCATGTGACCAGTGCTTAGTACTACTGCCGAACTTGACAAGTAGGTCACAACTTCACAATTAATACTGACACCATTGCCAATTCTGACTAGTTAGTCAGTGCCACGCACAAGTAAGTTTTGCTACCACGCATATATCATATGTCAAATATCAAAATGTAGAGCATTCAGCATGCTTACTTAACAATTGCTAGCATAATTAGGATCATGCACAAACATAGAGACTCATGCTCTGATCAATGTCATATTCAACATTCATGGCATGCCCTAATCACATGTTTCTTTTGCATCACATACTGGGTGTAGTTTTCTTACCTTTGGTCCAAGCACAGGTTACCAATAAACAAGCCATAAGCACGATCTTGATTCCAAGCCCCTAGCGATAACCTAGTCACAACCATAATATAAAACCTCATCAAAATGAGTAAATAAATACTTCCAGACCCAAACCTAGCCACTGGGACATCGAATCCTACTCAAGAGGGTAGTAGGAATGATCCTGAGGCCTAAGGTTTGAGCTCCCATGATCAAAACACCACTTTGGTCACAAATGCCCTCAAGCGTCGTGACCCTACCTCCCAAGCATCACAGCCCGCCTCCAAACAGAGGCAGAACCCTTCTCTGCCTGAGCCTAGCACCACGACGCTCCACCTTGCGTCGCGGCCCTAACAACCCATCAGCAACCATCACCTTCTTCATCGAGCCTGGGCCGCGGCCAGACCACGAACCCAACCAAAAACGTCAATTTCTCCAATTTAAAACCTTCCAAAAACCTATCCAAACATATCCAATTTCCAAAATCAAAGTTCCCAAATTTCCCCATGATCCAAAACCAACAAAACCCAAGCTTTAATTCAATAAAAAGCTCATGAAAACATAAAATCCAATTCAAGCTTAAAAACTTTAAAAACTTAGAACTTAAAACTTGGATTACCTTCGATTATGTCATTTCCCAATTAAATCCTCCAGCTAAAAAAACTTCCATACTTCCCTAGAATCGCTATGCCTCAGTCCTTGCCTAAATCTGAGTCCTAGAACTCACATTTCCTTCGAAAATGTGATCGGGAGACAAAAATGGAACTTTGAAGGAGAGAGAACATTCTGAACGTTCTTTTTAATTATTAACAGGTTACTTCAAGCTTAAGTAGCCTCAAACAAATCCTAATGCTCGGGGTCCCGTAAACGTCCCCAGGGGCAAAATAGTCAAAACTTCAAGAATTCCCCCCCTGATCTTATTAACTGCCAATTTATCATCAAATATTTATTCCCATTACCCAATAACTTGGTAATGTGCTAAATACCCCTTGACTCACTCTGAGTTAAGTATAAATCCCATTGTGACTTTCCCACTAGCTTACCTCCTAGGATCATCTCGTGCTGAGTAACCCTAGCATAACAAAATAATAAAGAGAACCACATATATGCCAAATATGCCCAAAATGGCCAAAATATGAAAACCACCCAATTAATCAGAAATTGGTTCACATGCATATTTAATACACCTAAACATGCATATAATCATTTAATAACATAATAAATCAATTATGGCCCTCCCGGCCTCCTAATCAAGGTCCTAAACCTTATTAGGAAATTTGGGGCATTACAATTTTGGTCTGTGACCGTCGCCACCAACATTTACTAGAAGCGATCTGGGAGTCAGAGAGTAATGGTCGCGACCACCACAATCTCGTGCCCGTAGCCACCAACATTCACTAGTTGTGGCCTGTGATAACATTTTTCTTAAAATTTTAAATTTTAAATGTAATTTTTCATGGGCTATAAATGGGATTAGGGTTAACTTTGAATAAAACTTGGGATTACGAATTTTAGAGGCTAGAGCAGAAAAGGAGGCAAAATGACATCAACATATACATTCTTCAATCTAGTTTTTCTTCCTTCTCAAAATTCTTTTATTTTCACTTAATATTTATGTTTACAAATATGAATATTATTATGGAGTAGTTTTCTTCATAGTTAAGGGTTATTTTTAAACCCTAGACATGATATCTTGAATGCATTGATGAATTTTATTCATTTTATTCCCTTATATTAAATTGCTTCTATTTTTCTATTTGAATGTTTTGAATCTTGTAAAATCTTGTTTAGATGGCAACTAATTAGGGTTTTGCATTGTTCTACTATCATCTTAGGATTGTTATTCACCTAATAGTTTATGATTCCAAGTAGAGTGATAAATTACAATTAAGATATTGTGACATGTATTTTGATTGTGATGAAAAATAGAACCTAGGTTAAATGAATTGCATGCTTAATGAATTTGTTGCCCAGAGTAACATGTTTCCATGCAATGTAATGCTTTTCTAGGTTAAATAGATCACATGCTTAATGGGTTTATTGCTGGGTAAAAAGGGTTAATTAAGAACGCTTAGCTTTAATTAGTTATAATAGGAAAACTGGATAATTGACTGCTTAAATGTTATCTACAGGGTTGATAGTGTAATTGGAAATAGGGAATATTATTCGTCATTGTTGATAGATTGATTGTCGAAGGCGGATAGTAATTCATGACTGTTTCTTTAATATCATTTTATCCTTAGTTATTTAATCTTTGATCATTGTTTCATTTTATGTTTTCAGTTTTTAAAAATTAAAACCCCTATCTAATTTCTGTTTAGTTCTTATTTTGAATAATAGTTTGATCATAGTACTCGTGGGTTCGACCCTTATTTACCGCTATACTGAAGTAGTTGGTATAAGTGAATAAAAATATATATTTAAATTTGATGCAGCATATGACACCCATCATATTTTTGGAGCTGTTTCCAGGGACTATTGTAAGTCTTTTTATTATTCAATTTAATTAACTACATACTAACTAGTTTAAATTTTTAGATTACAGGTGTATATGTCTGGCGATGATACTCAAGAAGGACTACAAGCCACAAAGCAATATCTTGAGACCTTATCGCCCTGCTCTTCAAGGACTATCATTGACAATCCACTCTTTCAACCTTCAAAGAAAGTCAGTCTAGTACAAATACCATTACCATATGACAACGATTCTGACTCTGAAACATCAGTTAAGTCTCAGATGGCTTAGGAAAGGATGTTGAAAAATTTGGCGATGCCGAATCTACACCATCGAACTTTGTGTATTCAATATCCGGTGTTGGATGTTAACTTTGAACTCAAGTCGGGCCTCATACATTTACTACCATCTTTCCATGGGCTACCAAGAGAGGACCGGAATAAGCATCTGACAGAGTTTCACATAGTCTGCTCTAGTATGAAGCCAGTGTTAGTAACTGAAGATCAGATAAAATTAAGAGCATTTCTATTTTCTTTGAAGAATGGTGCAAAGGAATGACTTTATTACCTTCGTCCTGGAGCTGTTAGTACCTGGAATGAAATGAAGACAATGTTCTTGGAGCGTTACTTTCTAGAATCTAAGGTTGGTATTATAAGGAAGGAAATATGTGGCATTCGCCAAAAGATTGGGGACTCATTATATGAGTATTGGGAGAGATTTAAGAGGCTATGTGCTAGCTGCCCCCACCGCTAAATAAGTGAACAACTCCTGATTCAATACGTTTATTAATGGATATTTCTATTGGACGAGAGCATGATCGATGCAGCAAGTGGGGGAGCACTGGTGGAAAAGACTCCTGCTGCAGCTAGGAGTTTAATTTCTAACATGGCAGCCAACTCCCAACAGTTTGGAGTTCATCATGAAGTTTCAGTTAAGGGAGTAAATGAGACAAACTTTAAAGCAGATCAGCAGCTTGCAGAGTTAATGAGTATGGCTGAACAAATGGCTTTAGATTAGCAAGTGAAACCTTGTGGCATATGTCAGTTGGTGGGGCATCCTACTGATGCATGTCCCACACTTCAAGAGGATACCAATGAGCATGTAAATTCATTGGGGGGGGGGGGTTCCTAAGGAAACCTAGGCAAAGGTATGACCCTTATGCTATAACTTATAATGAAAGGTGGAAGGAACATCCTAATCTTGATATGGGAATCAACAACAAATTGTACCTACTACACCACCAGGGTCTCCTTATCAAAAAAGGCCACAACAAACCTATGCACCTTAGCTTGAACAACCTCTTATCTTAAAAGCTCAAGATCCATCAATGGCAGATATGATAAAATGTTAGTGGCCTCCAATATACAGACTCAAGTAATTCTTCAAAGCGCTCAAGTGTCCCTGAAAAATCTAGAGAACACTATGGGTCAAATAGCCACTTCATTAAGTCAAAGTGAGCAACAGAATCAAGGAAAATTACCTTCACAACCTGTTCAGAATCCAAGGGAAAACGCTAATGCCATAACATTAAGAGATGGCAAGACATATGATCCACTTACAATTCAATCAAGTTCAAACGATGCGCCATTACCTCCTACCCAATCTTCCCAACAAGACGAAGATGAAACCCCAACCACAACATCCAAACCTAAACCAACTATTCCCACTTATGTCACTACTCGTCCATTTCCTAGTCATTTGAGAAAGACAAAGAAAGGTGAAGCTGAACAAGAAATATTAGAGACTTTTTGCAAGGTTGAGGTAAACAGTCCTTTACTTGATGTCATTAAACAAGTACCTCGATATGAAAAGTTTTTAAAGGAGTTATGCACCAATAATAGGAAGCTAAAAGGGAATGGAATGGTGAGTATGGGGGAAAATGTTTCGGTGGTTCTTCAAAAAAAACTTCCACCAAAGTGTAAGGATCCTGGCACCTTCACTATTCCTTACGCTATTGGAAATAAAAGGATTGAAATATGCATGTTAGATTTGGGTGCTTCAATCAATGTGTTGACGGTGAGAACTCGTCAACTAAGTAGAATTGGAAAAAATTATCAAGTAAGGATCCTCAATAAAAAAGCTGTAGAAATCTAAGTAATAACTCAAGAACAATGACAGAATAACAATGGAGAAATCAATCTTTCATTCACTATCAAGCCTTTGCTACAGTAAATTTTCCAATCCCCCTTTAGGTGGGGTTAGAGTTCATTTTATAGTAGGCTCTAATGGCCCTGGGTACATGGTGGTCCAAGAGACCAAGTGGTACATAAGTACTCTGTAAGGAGAGTGGTTCCAGAGGTGGTGGTCGTGCATTTAGTATAGGGCAGGCGTCAGGAAGGTGTCTCCACTACTCGTCCGTACTCATGTCAGAAGAGTGGTGGCAGGCGTAGTGGTGTCGACTCTGACCCTTGGCCGTAGACGTACGGGCCATTACTCCTGTCCCTGCATTCCCATTCCTCCATTGGTACGGGTGTCCGTATTTGGACGTACAAGGTCTTGAGGGCCGTACCCAGCATGGGGACGTACAAGTACGTTCCATTCAACTCATACCCGGGCCCCTAAGCATTGGGGTCCATCTGGTGGCGTGGCTCCTATGCGGCTCGCGAGCCCCCTTCGCGAGGCCTCCCTCGCATGGGCACCTGATGGTGTGGCTCCCAAGGGTACACCCTCCGCACGGCATGGAGCGCTAAGGGTGCGAGGCCAAATGCATGCCCTGACGTGAGGCCATGCGAGGTCGTGCCTGCTTCGGATGCGAGGCCACGTGGGGCCGTGCCTGCTTCAGACGCGACGCGAGGCCACACGGGGCCGTGCTTGCTTCGGACGTGAGGCCACGCGAGGCCGTGGCTGCGCGCGCGAGACGAGGGGGCTCGCTGATGTTGGGCGCACGCGAGACGAGGGGGCCTCGTTGATGCTGGGCACGCGCGACGAGGGGCCTCGCCTGGTGCTGGCGCGTGCGAGGCCATCTGGGCTGCCGTGCGAGTGGCAACAGTGGCTCGGGGCCATTCCAACCCAGCCATATTTTGGGGGCGTTTATGGGGCCTAAGCATACATGTTGAGTCTTTTAAGGGCGGGGAATATTGAGCGTTCACACTTGCCCCCCAGTCTAGGAGAGTACCTTTAGGTGCTCTTGTAGACTATTCACCTTGGTTCTTATAAATAGGCCTTCATGCATGACCTAATATTTACACCTTACTTCCTTAGCTTAGTGGTTTGGAGAGCCCTTCCTTTTTCAAGAGGTAAGGGGTTCAATCCCTCACAACCTCATTTTTGCCATAGCTTCTTTTATTTTATTTTTTCAATTCATTTTCATCACCTTTTATTTATTTATTATTATTTTTTTTTTTTTACATATGAGATAATTTTTTGGAGTATCTATTTGGTGGCTAACACATCTTTCTAGTCCATTCTTGCAGACGCGTATTTTCGACCCTTTGGTGCTTTTCGCCCCTCGACCTCCTTTTGACCCCAACTTCGCTCTCTTAACCGCTTGAGGTATATTTTCTCTCCCTCTTTTTTTTTTTTCTTTATCGGGTCCAAACTAGCATTACTCGGGATGGGGTACCTTAGCCTGAGCTTGTAGTGAGTTTGACCATATACATGCCCCTCTTTTTTATACCCTGTAGTGGGCCATTTAGGATGCTTGCATCTAGAGATATTAAGCCTATTCCTCTGTGTTTTGTATCCACCCCCTCATTTATACGCGAACCCCTTTTCGCTTTCGGGACGAGGTCTCATGGCCAGTGACGGCCTGTCCGACATACCTCCGGGGGCTGAATTTATTGACCTGTCCTCAGATTCAGAGTCCCCTGAGGGCAATCCTCACCAAGACTATGACTCCTTAAGGCAGGCCCGCATCCGCCACCTTGAGTACATTGCTGAACTTAGGCGCAAAATTTGGGTAGTGGAGAGAGAAATTGACTCGGTGTCGAGAGGAGATGGAGGACCTTCACCCCCAGACCTTAGTGACCATATAGCGCCTTAGGATGACCCTTTTTGAATTTCAGTGGGAGTTAGAGTTTATGGAGGGACACCTTTCGCCCGAACCTCCTATCCCATCCTCGCTTGATGACGGTCATGGGGCTGCTACTGCTTCTCCCCGGCCCCTAGTCTCAGTTTTTCCTAGCTTAGAGCTTCCGCCATCGCTCCCTCGATGGAAAACTCTTGCTAGGAAGAAAAAATGGAGGGTCAAGTGTTCTGTCTCTTCCTCACATTTTTCTTTTGATTTTGCAGATATGCCGAAGGCACGCCAACAGGTATCTATCCAGGAACAGAACGACGCCCCTTTACTGGTGTCTAGGCTAGTGTCGCATGTGTCTGCGAACAAATTGAAGGAAATCATGAAGGGCTATCGTGTTCCCCCAGAATACGCCTTATATGCTCCTCAGGAGGCATGCCGGGCTGACAGCGCTAGGAAGGGTCTTGTGGCTTTGAGTTAACACATTTTGAAGGTGGGTGGCACCATTCCCTTGCACCCATTTTTTGTAGCGGTTCTCAACTATTTCGACCTGGCCCCTCTTCAGCTGTCACCCAACAGTTGGTTGACCCTAAGTTGTCTTTTTGTTTGGTTCAAGGAACAGGCTGAACGCGCCCCAACGACACAAGAGGTGCATTTCCTGTACAACCTCATGGGATCCCCCAAGTCCAAGGGCTTCTACTATCTGCAGAAGGCCAACAACGAGCTCCCCTTGATAGAGGGCTCGGTGTCCAATCCAGGGTCTTGGAAGCAAGACTTTTTCTTCGTAGAGGGCCCTCTCTCTGTCCGTGAACACTTTCGCGCCACCCCCAGTAAGTACCCTGGTCCTTCTTTTCTTCTTATTAGAACTTACTGTTTTGTACTCATGCTTATACTAACACTAGCGTGGATCATGCAGAGCAATTTGTTGTTCCTTCGGTCATTAGGTCTGAGGCGAAGGCCGTGAATGACCTCATTAATGTTGACTCCGCCATGAAGAAGGCGGCATTCTTATTTACAATGGAAAATATCAACCGCCACCAGCTGTCCCCCGTCTCTGACCCTAAGCTCTTGTGGTCAATTACTGGGTCTAAGAAGACAATGGCTACGCCGGCCGAGCCGTTCCTAGATGATGGTGAGGCCGAGGAGGAGCTGGAGGAAGCCTTCCTTGAATGTGGGGGATCTCACCAGCGCCCCCTGTCCCCCGGGGGATGCCCCCCTCTATGGCTCCTACGACCAGGACATGGCCTTCCAACCTTAGGACCAGCATGTCGCACCGGGATGTTATGCTTCCCCTGGTCCTGATGGCTGCGATGCCTTCCCTCAGGTTCCTCTTGACATTGGATCACCGGGGGCTGATTACGTCGACCTTGCGGAGTCGCCCTCTAATCTACCAGGGTCTCAGTTTTTCACCTTCACTGCGCCCCCTCCCGCTTCGGCGAGCGGGTCGGCTGTCCTCCTCCAACCAGGTGCCCCCAGTACGGAGGGGGAGCCTTGGGTGACTCGGATGGCAACATCTTACGGACAGCGATACACTCAAATTGCCTCGAGCCTCCCTGTATCCGACTGGAATGGTCTTGGGAACGTGACTCAGTCGGACCTTGGGGACACCTTAAGGCGCGCCACAGCCTAGGTGAGTTCCTGCACCTTGCGTCGGTCATTATTATGTATGGATGTACATGCGTTTTATTTTTTTTACTTATTGTTGATGCCGTTAACTTTCTTGTGCAGGCCTACATCGTGTCTCTACGGTATGCTGACTCGTCCAGCAACCACTCCGCGTCTACTGCTGAGAGGGACTACCTTGCAGCCCGGGTCCAGGAGCTCGAGAAAGAGTTTAACGAAACTAAGGCTAAGTTGTCAAAGGTCCAGACCAAATTCTCCGACTTGATACTAAAGAGGAAGGAAGTAAAGGCCAAGACCAAGGGGCTAAAGGACAAGGCTAAACGCTTGGGGCGTGAACTCCAGGAGGCCAAGGCCATTGCGGCCGCGTCGCAGCAGAGAGTTACCCAGTTGGAGGCCGAAATCGAGGCCCTCAGGGCCGAACTACAGTCGGCACAGGAGAGGAATGCTTCCTTGGAGGCGGAGAGGGCTACCACCGAGCGCAGGTCCATAGACCGTGCCCTTTACAATGTGTGGAGGCAGGATCCTAATTTTGACTTCTCTTCTTTTGGTGAACATGCCGTTGCTCGAGCGGCCCTGTGGAGCGCCCACATTAGGAGGCCCTGAAGTAGTTACTTCATAGCATTTGCCGGCTAGCCCTCCATGGGTGTATGCATTCTTCCTTTTTTTTTTGTTTTTTGTACTTCGGGCCTTTGTAATATGACTGTCACTACTATTTTCCTTTGGTAACTCTTGTACTATCTCCAAGACCTTCTTTTTCAATGTATATATACGTCTGTTGCTATTTATCTCTTATTCGACTGCATTTGAGGCCCTTTTAAGTCTGTATGATGGGGTTTGGTTGGTTCCCCTCTTTTATTTACCAGGCTAGAGGTCCTTTGGAGCCCATGTGAAAGGGTTCACTGGGACCTCTTTTGGTGCCTCTTGGTTGCTTTTATAAGGATATTTTGACCCCTTGGGTCCTAGCTATCCTTTTATATATTATTGCGTGCGCTTATTATTTCATTGCGAGAAGCGTCCTTCTCGTCGTTATTCATAGTACTATTTTTGCAAGGGTCTCTTTTGGGACCTTTTTTGGCTAGGCGGCTTGGTGGCTGCTCTATACTTATTATTGTCATTACCATACATTTTTTATAAATCCCTATGGCCTCCCTTTGTGTTCACAAGGGTAGCTAATCCTTGTGATCCCAAGGGATGCCTTGTAAAGACTTCGTTTAAGGCCCTGGTATAGGGGGTCCCTCCGGGATCCCCCATCAAAGGGTCTTTTTTTTTTTTTGGGTCACTTCCTCCTGATGGAGGGCCCTTTTTAGGATCCTCTTGGTATAGGGTCCTTTTTAGGGGCCTCCTTTTTAGGAGGGCTAGGGGTCCTCTTGGTAGAGGATCCCTTTTAGGGGCCTCCTTTTTAGGAGGGCAAGGGGTCCTTTTTAGGATCCTTCGTTAGAGGGCCCTTTTTAGGTTCCCCTTGCTAGCCGCATGCTGTTGCCTCCTATCCTGCCCCCCAAGTGTCCGGTGAAATTTATTTCGGCAGGCACTTTGGCTGATGCCCACGTAGCGAGGGAAAATAACACATGAAGTTGCAAACAGTTTCACCCATAACATGCAGTTTCATTCATCACATTCATAACAAATAGTTTCATGCCAACAGTTGCAACGATACATATGAGATTTTCATAGAAAATAAAATAAAAAGACTCACACCTACTCAGGAGGTTATCTAAGTAACCTCTTTGATTCCTCTCTATCATACTAAGACAGCGTGCAACACTTGTCCTTTTATCATCGGACGTGGGCGCCTTACTGGTAGTACTTCCTTAGGTGCTCCGCGTTCCATGCTCGGGGTATGATGGTGTCGTCCATGCGCGCTAGCTTATAAGTGTTCGGGGGTATGCACTGAGAACCTGGTAGGGCCCCTCCCAGTTCACCCCTAGCACTCCTGCTCCTGGGTCTCGTGTGTTAGGGAGTACCTTCCTCAGCACCAAGTCGCCAACTTTGAAAGTTCTCTCTCGTACCCTCGAATTGTAGTACCTTGCAGCGCGCTGTTGGTATACTGCCACCCTCATTTGTGCTTTTTCTCTCTTCTCTTCAAGCATGTCCAAGCTTTCGGCCAGAGCTATGCGGTTGGCCTCGTTTCCATATGCCTGTACCCTGTGGGACTCAACTCGCATCTCAACCAGGAGTACGGCCTCGCATCCGCAGGCCAAGGAGAATGGGGACTCCCCAGTAGTCGTGCGTGGGGTGGTTCTGTAAGCCCACAGCACATTTGGTAGCTCATCTACCCATGCTCCCTTCATCTTTTCTAGCTTTGTCTTCAAGTTCTTCTTAAGTACCCTGTTTATGGCCTCCACCTGTCCATTGGCCTGTGGGTGCACGACCGTGGAGAAACTCCTCCTTATGCCCCTTTCCCTACAATATTCCTCGAAAGCTCCTCCCTCGAATTGGGTACCATTGTCAGAAATAATTTTGTAGGGTACTCCATATCTACAAACGATGAATTTGTTAACGAAAGAGGTGATGTGTTTGGCGATTATCTTCACGAGGGGTTCTGCTTCTACCCACTTAGTGAAGTAGTCCACTGCCACCACCGCATATTTCGCTCCACCCCTGCCTGTAGGAAGAGCGCCGATCAAGTCTATCCCCCAGATAGCGAAGGGCCAGGGGCTGGTCATGCTGGTCAGTTCACTTGGGGGTTTCCGAGGGTAGTTGGCGTGCCTCTGGCATTTGTCGCATTTCGTGGCAAAGTCATGCGCATCTCTCTCCATGGAGGGCCAGTAGTATCCTTGTCTCATGGCCTTCCTAGCTGTGGAGGGTCCACTCTCGTGGTTGCCATACTCTCCCTTGTGTATCTCATGTAACACTCTCAACGCCTCCTCCTCTTCTACACACCGCAGGAGTGGCATTGAGAATCCTCTTTTGTAAAGGACCCCATCTACCAGGGTGTATCTAGCGGCCCTATACACCAACCTCCAGGACTCGTTTTTGTCTGCAGGCAAGGTTCCTTCTTCCAGGTACCTTTTGATCGGCTCAGTCCACGACTCCCTTGGGACACTAATCATATGCACGTCCGTGCCTTCGATGCTGGTTTTGGGTAAGTACTCCACGGGTATCGACTCCAAGATATAACCATCCTTGGTAGATGCCAGCTTCGCGAGTGCGTCAGCATGGGTATTCTTTTCTCTAGGGATTTGCTCTATGTTATATGCCACCAACCGTCCCAGATAGCCCTTCACCCTCTCCAAGTAGGCTGCCATCTTAGGTCCCCTCGCCTGGTATTCCCCCTTTACTTGGTACACTACCAATTGAGAGTCACTAAAGATACGAAGGCGCGTCACTCTCAGCTCCTGGGCTAAACGCAGGCCAGCCAGGAGCGCCTCGTACTCTGCCTCGTTATTGGAGGCCTCAAACCCGAACCGGATCGCGCAATACATTCTGTGTCCTTCGGGTCTGGTCATCATGATGCCCGCTCCGGATTCTCCTTCATTAGACGCCCCATCAACATGCAAACTCCATTCCTCTAAACCCCCTCGCTCTTCCTCTATAACATGCTGCTCCCCTTCTTCATTCCTTCCTCCATTCGGCTGATGGGTGAGTTCTACTATAAAGTTCGCCAGCACCTGTCCATTGATGGAAGCTCTTGGGGTATACACAATGTCAAATTGACTCAACTCGATTGACCATTTCATCAGCCTCCCTGAAGTCTCAGGTTTATGTAAGACCTTCCTCAAAGGATTATTCGTCAGGACTTCAATTGTGTGCGCATGGAAGTAAGGCCTCAACTAACGCATAGGAAAAATTTTCGATCTCCGGATATCGGTTCTCCGCGTCCACCAAACACTTGCTAATATAAAACACGGGTTGTTGCTGCTTCTTCTCTCCTTTAACCAAGGCTGCGCTGATGGCATGCTCAGACACTGCCAAGTATAGGTACATCTTCTCGCGTTTCTCAGGTTTTGCCAACAGGGGTGGCTTCCCCAAGTGCTCCTTCAGCTTGACAAATGCTTCCTCGCATTTTTCATCCCAAGCAAACTTTTTGCTCCCTTTGAGGATGTTAAAGAAGGGGAGGCACTTATCGGCGGACCTTGAGATAAATCTATTAAGGGCCGCCACCCTTCCCGTTAGGTACTGCACTTCCTTCTTGTTCTTTGGCGGGCTCATCTCTATTAGTACCTTTATCTTATCAGGATTGGCCTCGATGCCTCTGGAATTGACCATGAAGCCCAAGAATTTTCCTGAGGATACACCGAAGGTGCACTTGACGGGATTCAACTTCATTCGGTATTTCCTAAGTGTGTCAAACATCTCACCAAGGTCCTTGTTGAGCTCAGTTGCTTCCTTGGTCTTCACTAACATATCATCCACATACACCTCCATATTCCTCCCTATCTGGTTAGCGAACATTTTATTCACCAACCTCTGATAAGTGGCACCCGCGTTCTTCAGCCCGAAGGGCATCACCTTGTAACAGTAGAGCCCTTTGTCTGTAATGAATGACATGTGCTCTTCATCTGCTGGGTTCATTGGGATCTGGTTGTATCCTGAGTAGGCGTCCATGAAACTCAGTAATTCATGTCCTGCCGTCATATCTACTAGCTGGTATATCCTTGGAAGTGGGAAGCTATCCTTAGGACAAGCTTTATTCAGGTTCGTGAAAGCGACGCAGGTTCTCCATTTTCCATTTGGCTTCGGCACGAGTACTGGGTTCGATACCCACACAGGGTAGAAAGACTAACGGATGAACCCGTTGGCCTTTAGCTTGTCAACCTCCTCTTTTAATGCTGCGTATCTTTCTGGGTCTAGCGCCCGCCTCTTCTACCTGACGGGCCTCGCCTCTGGGGAGATATTCAGATGGTGGCACATCACACCGGGGTCTATACCCACCATATGCTCATGACTCCATGCGAATACGTCTAGATTATCCTTCAAAAATCTTATCAACTCCTCCTTCACGTCACTTTGCAGGCTTCTCCCTATCTGCAATTTTCTTAACGGTTCCTCCGTCACCGTAACTTCCTCTACTTCCTCCACTGGTTCTGCTCTTGACTCATCCACGACCTGAGGGTCCAGCTCCTGCGGACCCCCCGCGGGCATACGTAGTGCCTCATGTATCACCATGGCCATTGGTTCTCGCGGTTTCACAGGCGCACGAAGTGAGGTGTTGTAGCACTCCCTTGCCTCTCTCTGTTCTCCCTTCATACAAGCGACCCCTCCCGGAGTCGGGAACTTGACAACCAAGTGATATATTGAAGTTATGGCTTTCAATTCTCTTAGGGATGGTCTCCCCAATACCGCATTGAAAGCTGATGCACAATCTACTACGACAAAGTTAGCCATGACTGTAGTCTGCCGGGGTTGCTCCCCCATGGTGAGTGTCAATTCGATCATTCCTAGGGGTTGCACTGAGTCCCCCGTGAATCCGTATAGGGATGATTGGCAGGGCTTCAGATGACGAATGCCCAGTCCCATCTTTTCCAAGGCAGGGAGATATAGAATGTCCACCGAGCTCCCGTTGTCCACTAGGACTCGATGGACGCGCATATTTGCCAACTGAACTGTCAACACCAGCGGGTCATTGTGGGGGAAGTGTACCCCCCATGCATCCTCCTCAGTGAATGTTATCGAGTCATTTTCCCCCTAGAAACTTTTCGGGGGTCGCTGCTCCAAACTCATGACGCAGAAGGCGGACTTCGCCGAGCCTCTCTTGCATATCTATCTCGCCCCTTCTGAGAGTCCCCTCCAAATCCTGGACCTCCAAAAATGGTTCGGACCTCCCCCTGTATTTCTGGGGCTCGCCCTTGTGCCTGGGGTGCCGCAGGCTCGTCCTCTGGCTTTGGCCTTTCTCTCCTGATATAACGACCTAGGTGTCCCCGGCGGATGAGCTCCTCAATTTCTTCCTTCAAATGGATACACTCTGTCATGGTGTGACCGATATCCTTGTGGTACTGGCAGTATCTACTGGGGTCCCTTTTGGACCGATCCTTTCTCATTGGTGGGGGCTTTTTGAAGGGAACTCGATCTTCGTTGGTGAGGTAAATATGCTCCCTGGTATCCGTGAGGTTCGTATAGTAAGTATAAGCCGCTTACCTATGATCATTCCCTCGTTTGTTTTTCCTCTGCTAGTCATCTCTTGACCCATCGTACGCCCTTTTCTTCTTTGTTACGTTCGACTCGTCGTTAGCTGGGGGCTTCGCATGGGGCTCCTCATTTCCTACCTTTAAGTTGGCGTGGCCATCTTCCACACGGATGTACTTTTGCGCTCTCTTGTAGAAGTCATCTAAATCGGTGACCTCCCTCTTCAACATGTTTTCCCACAACTTGCTTCCCGGGAGCACTCTGGCTGTAATGGCCATTTTTAACTCTCAGCGAGTTAGGCTCCCCACTTTCGCGGCCTCCATATTGAACCAGTGAATGTAGATCTTCAGGCTCTCATTCTCCCCTTGCTTCACGTTGGCCAGGCTGGTGCCCGACATTGTGTAGTCCCGCACGACATGGTGATGTTGGAGGAATTCGTCAGAGAACTACTGCCAGGACCTGATTGACCCCGGCCTTAACCTTTTGAACCATTTGTAGGCGGGTCCTTTCAAAGTGACAGCGAAGCAGTGGCATCTGGCACCGCTTCCAATCCCTCTCAGTTTCATCAGATCGTTAAACGCATCCAGGTGGTACTTTGGATCCATGCTCCCTTCGTAGGGGGTCATATTGGGTTCCTCAAAGTTGGCAGGGAGCGGGATGGCCTGTATCTCCCTCACAAAGGGCGATTCATGGTCGAATTCTTCCTCAAAGACCTGGCCGCCTGATGCGGTGACGATCTTGCTTCGCAGGCTCCTCATCTCCGTGTCCAGGTCCTGCCTCCTCTTGCTTAGAGTGTCCCTCAAAGCGGACGGGCTAAGATCCGCCTTTCCCTTGCCCTCTCAAGGCGCCACAGGGAGCGTGGTCCCTTTGCCCGCCCTCTTTCTATTGAGCTCCTCCCGTAAATCTGAGGGTGCTCTTTTAGAGGTGACCTCGTCCTCATTACGAGGGGCAGCGTTGGTCCTCGGCGCTGGTTTCTGGGCCTGCTTAGGTGGTTCAGGTTGCTCGTGTTGCTTCGCTCGGGGGGTGTTACTGGTTGAGTGTCGGGTTCTCCCATCATCTACCGGTACAGTGGTCTCCACCCCATCCTGGCCCTTCTCCTTCCTCTTAGGCAAGGTCACGCTCGAATTACCCTGCAACAGGCCATTCAGGACCTCTTGCATGTTCTCCAAGGTGGTTTCCAACCTTTGGTTCTTACGGTGGAGCTCACGTATTTCCTCTTCATAGAACCGAGATTTCAAACTTGAGCTCGCGGAATGGACCCGGGGATGCTTATCATGCCTACGGGTAGAGGGGCCCGGGTCTTGCCGGCCAGAGTTCGGTACCTGCGGTGGTTTTGGGATAGGGAACTCATTAGCATTTCCCGGTGGTGCTCTTGGAGGACTTTCTCCCGGTGGAGCGGCCGGTGACGAGGCCACTCTATCACCTCCGTGAACCTCAGGGTCTTTCGGGGGCTCCACGTCTTTGGGTGGAGGAGCGTCCTTCATGGAGGACTTCAGCTGGACTCCGTACAGGTGAACCTCTACCTCTCGTGGCTCCCTGAGTCGCTTTGAACATCTCGGCATCTCTTCTTTCCAAAAACAATGGTGGAACAGTAGCTTGAAACTAACGTTCCCACAGACGGCGCCAAACTGTTGACAGTGAGAACTTGTCAACTAAGTTGAATTGGAAAAAATTATCAAGTAAGGATCCTCAATAAAAAAGCTGTAGAAATCTAAGTAATAACTCAAGAACAATGACAGAATAACAATGGAGAAATCAATCTTTCATTCACTATCAAGCCTTTGCTACAGTAAATTTTCCAACCCCCCTTCAGGTGGGGTTATAGTTCATTTTATAGTAGGCTCTAATGGCCCTGGGTACATGGTGGTCTAGGAGACCAAGTGGTACATAAGTACTCTGTAAGGAGAGTGGTTCCAGAGGTGGTGGTCGTGCATCTAGTACAGGGGCAGGTGTCAGGAAGGTGTCTCCACTACTCGTCCGTACTCATGTCAGAAGAGTGGTGTTAGGTGTAGTGCTGTCGACTCTGACCCTTGGCCGTAGACGTACGGGCCGTTAATCCTGTCCCTGCATTCCCACTCCTCCATTGGTACGGGTGTCCGTATTTGGACGTACAAGGTCTTGAGGGCTGTACCCAGCATGGGAACGTACAAGTACGTTCCATTCAACTCATTCGCGGGCCCCTAAGCGTTGGGGTCCATCTGGTGGCGTGGCTCATATGCAGCTCACGAGCCCCCTTCGCGAGGCCTCCCTCGCATGGGCACCTGATGGTGTGGCTCCCAAGGGTACACCCTCCGCACGGCATGGAGCGCTAGGGGCGCGAGGCCGAATGCATGCCTTGACGCGAGGTCGTGCCTGCTTTGGACGCGAGGCCACGCGGGGCCGTGCCTGCTTCGGACGCGACGCGAGGCCACGTGGGGCCGTGCTTGCTTCGGACGCGAGGCCGTGGCTGCGCGCGTGAGACGAGGGGCCTCGTTGATGCTGGGCGCGCGCGAGATGAGGGGACCTCGCTGATGCTGGGCGCGCGCGACGAGGGGCTTCGCCTGGTGCTAGCGCGCGCGCGACGAGGGGCCTCGCCTGGTGTTGGTGCGCGCGAGACCAGGGGACCTCGCTGACGCTAGGCGCGCGCGACGAGGGGCCTCGCCTGTTGCTGGCATGTGCAAGGCCATCTGGGCTGTCGTGCGAGTGGCAACAGTGGCTCGGGGTCATTCTAACCCAGCCATATTTTTGGGGCATTTATGGGGCCTAAGCATACATGTTGAGTCTTTTAAGGGCGGGGAATATTGAGCGTTCACACAATGTAATGCCTTACTCTAATTTGGGACCACTTGAAAACACGGGGGTGATCATTCAATGAGCGGATCGTTCTAATGCCTATCCAAGGGGAGTAGTGGATGATGTATTGGTTAAAGTAAATGAATTAGTGTTTCCGAAGGACTTCTACATTTTTTATATGAAAGATGACTCAGTTCTATGCTCTACACCTGTGTTATTGGGAAGGTCATTTTTAAAGACAGCTAGAACTAAATTATATGTTCATGAGGGAACTTTGACCATGGAGTTTGATGGTGAAGTGATTCTCTTTAATATTTTTGAGGATATGAGGTATCCAAGTGATGTTCATTCAGTTTCTTCAATTGATATTCTGGACTCATTGTCACAAAGAATTCTTGATTTACATGGAGAGGGTGTGTTAGATTTTGTTTCGAGGGAACCAATAGACTTGAAGAAAGAAGATGTCACTACTGAAGTAAAGGAGAAGGTAGCTGTACTTAATAGTGGTGGAGAGGTTTTTAAGGAGGTATTGTTCTTAGAGTTACCTATTTCTCATGAGAAACTTCAACCATATGTTAAATCACCACCCAAGCTTGAATTAAAACCACTACCGGAGCATCTTAAATATGTTTACTTGGGTGAGAAAAAGACATTACCAGTTATTATCACCACACAACTTACCTAAGTACAAGAGGATCGTTTGATAAGGGTACTTTGGGAATATAAAACAGCCATAGGGGGAACCATAGCAGATTCAAGGGAATAAACCCTACTATGTGTATGCACCATATCCTCCTTGAAGAGGGTCAAAGCCTTCTAGGGAAGCTCAACGAAGGTTAAATCCAAATATGATGGAAGTAGATAAAAATGAGATACTGAAGCTCTTAAATGTGGGTGTGATTTTCCCTATTTCATATAGCAAGTGGGTGAGTCCAGTTCAAGTAGATCCTAAGAAATCAGGCATCACTGTGGTAAAGAATGAAAAGGATGAGTTAGTTCCCATGAGATTCCAAACAGGTTGGCGAGTTTGTATTGATTATAGAAAGTTAAACATTGCAACTCGAAAAGACAACTTCCATTTTCCATTCATCAATCAAATGCTTGAAAGATTAGCGGGACACGCTTATTACTGCTTTCTTAATGGTTATTCAGGTTATAATTTGATTGTTATTGATCCTGAAGACCAAGAAAGATCACCTTTACATGACCATTTGGCACATTTTCTTTTCGTAGAATGCTATTTGGATTATGCAATGCTCCCGCCACTTTTCAGTGATGTATGGTTAGTATTTTCTCAGATTACATAGAGAACATCATAGAAGTGTTAATGAATGATTTTAGTGTGTATGGTGGTCCTTTTGATAAGTGTCTCCATAACTTAACTCTAGTTCTTACACGATGTATTAACACTAATCTTTTATTGAATTAGGAGAAGTGTCACTTTATGGTGCAACAAGGTATTTTTTGGGGCATGTTATTTCGGAAAAGGGGATTGGAGTGGACAAGGCCAAAATTGATCTCATTTGTTCTTGTCCACCACCATTAGGTGTGAAAGAAATAAGATTATTTCTTGTACATGCAGGATTCTATAGGCGGTTTATAAAGGATTTCTCAATGATTGCTTCTCCTTTATGAAATCTTCTTCAAAAGGATGTGGCATTTGAATTTAATGATAAATGTTTGTTTGATTCAAAAAATTGAAGGAATCCTTGACATGAACACCTATTATCCAGCCACCGAATTGGGAGTTACCATTTGAATATAATGTGTGATGCTAGTGATTATGTAGTAGGAGCGGTCCTTGGGCAAAGAGTTGGTAAGGTTCCTCATGTTAAATACTATGCCTCTCGAACTCTTAATGATGCTTAGTTGAATTACTCTACTACGAAGAAAGAGGTTTTAGCGGTCATCTTTGCTCTTGAAAAGTTCCGGTCTTACTTGATTGGAACTAAAGTTATTGTTTACACTGACCATGCAGCTCTTAAATATTTACTAGCTAAGAAAGAAGCAAAGCCCAAACTTATTCAGTGGATTTTACTCCTTCAAGAATATGATCTTGAAATAAAAGATAAGAGAGGGTCAAAAAACTTGGTAGCTGATCATCTAAGCAAACTTATTCAGGATGAAGATAACTTGCAATTAAATGAAAATTTTCCTGATGAACAACTCCTAGCTTGAAGTTATTCCATGGTTTGCTGATATTGTTAACTATTTGGCAACTAAAACATTACACAAGCTCAAAAGAACAAGATTAAGCATGATGTTAAGTTCTACATTTGGGATGCGCCTTATTTATGGAAACATTGCACTGATCAAGTCATTCGAAGGTGTCTTCCCAATTTTTAATTTCAATCTATCCTTGCTTTCTCACATTCTCATGCTTGTGGAAGTCATTTTGGACCAAAAAGAACAACCCATAAAGTACTTGACATCGGTTTTCATTGGCCTACAATTTTTGAAGATTCATATGCATATTGCAAGGTGTGTGACCGCTGTCAACTAGTTGGTAATATTACTGCTAGGGACCATATGCCCTAAACTCTCATACTTATTATCAAGATATTTGATGCATGGGGCATTAATTTTATGGGACCATTTCCATCGTCATTTGGTTTTGAGTATATTCTTTTAGTGGGGGATTATGTGTCTAAGTCGGTGGAAGCAAAAGCAACTAAAGCGGATAATTCTAAAACAGTGGTTGAGTTCATTAGATCGAATATCTTTGTGAGATTTGGTACTCCAAGGGAAATAATTAGTGACCGAGGTACTCATTTCTACAATAAAACTATTGAAGCTTTATTTCGGCGCTATCAAGTGACTCATAAAGTAACCAGTGCTTACAATCCACAAGCAAATGGCCAAATCGAGGTATCGAATAGCGAAGTCAAGTCTATTCTTGAAAAGACGGTGAATCCAAATATGAAGGATTGGAGTGTATGACTAGATGATTCTCTAAGGGCATATCGTACGACATACAAGACACCACTTGGTATGTCGCTGTATTGGTTGGTGTATGGAAAGCCTTGCCATATACCGGTTGAATTAGAGCATAAAGCTTGGTGGGCTGTGAAACAGTGTAACATGGAGATGGATTATGCAGGCCAATAAAGAATGTTGCAATTACAAGAGCTGGAGGAAATTCGTAATGATGGTTATGAGAGCTCTAAGATTTACAAAGAAAAGACCAAGGCCTTTCATGATCAAAATAGAATTATTTGGAAATGTTTGATGCAGGACAGAAAGTATTATTGTATCATTCTTGTCTTAAACTCTTTCCCGGTAAGTTGAAATCCCAATGGGTTGGACCATTCATAGTGGTACACCATTATCCTCACGGAGCAGCAGAAATTTCAAGTCCATCAATGGGAAAAATACTCAAGGTTAATGGCCAAAGACTGAAGCCTTATTATGAGTCTTTCGAGGAGGAACAAGCTACTATGATTCACCTCTTCGATCCAGAATATATTGATGAGGTATGAAAAGATTTTACGTCGAGCTAGCAACATTAAACTTAGCCAAAGTTTATGTACTTTATTTTATTTTTAAGACATTTTCATTTAATTTATTTTTCCGTGTAATTTTTACTTTTTGAACTTGGTTTTAATTTTTTTTTTATTTATTTTAGAGCCATGAAAATCGTGAAAATATATATATATATTTTTGGGGCCAAATGGCATGTGGCTACAGTCTAGAGAATAGGGAGTAGTGGGCGCGACCACTGTGCGTTTTCAGCCAAAACTTTTTAAAAACCCCCATTTCATTTTTTTCCACTTCCCACAAAAACATAGCCCCAAACTGAAAAAAAAAACTCTCTAATTTTCACCAAATTCTATCTTTTCAAACCCATTTTCACTTAAAATTTTCCCCAAAATCATCACAATTCCAATCATCAATCTTCATTTTCTACCATTTTTCATCTATTCCCACCATAATCCTCATCTTCTACAACATTTCCCCTTCAACACCTAAAACCCCATAATTCCAAATTTGACAATTGAGGTTCTCCAAGTAGTTTCAAGGTGATTCATTAGCACAATCAAGCTTCCAAGAATTTCTATTGTCAATTACAAGTAAGTAGTTTCTCTTCATTATTTGATTTTTGGGTTTTTAGTATTGAAGAAAAAGAATTGGGGTATTTTAGATTATATGATTTTTGGTGGATGAATTACTTATCTATTGTGATCATTGGCTTGGATTAAGTGTTTATGTTGTTGTATTAGTGATAATCTAAATTTTGGGGAGATTGGATTACTACAACATAATTTTCAACTCTTACTAAGTGTTTGATAAAAGTTCTAAGAGAAGTGTGATTGAGTTTTGAGGGGAATTGGTTGAATGTTTTTCAAGAGGAAACATTTACTTGCTTAGTTGATATTTGGTTGGTGTAATTAGAGGAGTTTGAATTAATATTTTTGGAGTATTTTAAATTATTCTCTTAGTGCTTGACTATTTTTGTTAAAGGAAGTTTGTTACTGAATTTTGAAGTGAAGAATGGCACCAAAGAGATTTAGAAAGAATACCAAAGGTGCTTCTTCATCTGGGGTTCAATTTGATGGCAACAAATTTATTTCCGAGGAGGCATTCAAATGCTATCAAGATGCGGTAGTGAAGCAAAAAATGACGATTGAAGAGAGGGGGTTTGATATGGAAGTTGTTCATGGGTATCCATCAATTGTGGAGTAGATTGAGAAAAGAAATTGGAAGAAATTTTGTTCTCAACCCGATGTTGTAGTAATCCCTATAGTAAGAGAGTTTTATGCCAATTGAATTTCTCAAGTCACAGCTATGGCTACAGTGAGAAGGGTCAATGTGACGTTTTCAAGTGCGGCAATAAATTAATTTTATGGCCTTCCTAGCATAAAAAATGATGAGTATAGCCAAATAGTTGATAATCTCGACTTTGATGAGATCATCGAATTTCTGTGTAAACTGAACACCCAATGGATCTTAACTAAAACAAGTCATCCTATTAAGTTGAAGTGAGAGGCGATGAGAGCTATTGAAAAAGCATTGCATAAGTTTATCAATGTGAAGTTCTTTCCAACTAAACATATCTCTGGTGTGAATGTGGATACTTCCATACTTTTATATGCCATCTTGAAGGGGAAAACAATTGATGTGGGGTGCATAATCAAGTCCTCCATTCATAACAGTTTCATACATGTCTCTAAGGGTAACTACCATCCCCATCTCATTACCGCCATGTGTGCTCAAGCTGGTGTGAAATGGGATCCTTCTAAGCCTTTGTTGCAGCCTATGCATATACTAAATAGATCATCCATCACTCACTTCAAGGTCACTGACACTTTTGGGGCGAGCTCATCTTCTCAAACTCGGGCTAGGCCACCGCCATCAACCAAAAATATTACCTTGGCGGATCGTATGAAACTTATGGAGGAATCTCAATACAATACCTCTCAAGAGTTGCATGCTCGTCGTACTAAATTCCAAGCACACCAGCAACGCATGATTGAGTGGGCCAGCTACCAAGATGTTTGTTTCAAGATGAATGCCATGCATCTTGGTATGGAGATGGCGAACTATCCACCTGCACCATAGTGGTTTCAGCCGTATCCACCACCTATTCCAATCATGCAAGATAAGGAGAACGAGGAGGAAGCTGAAGATGATCAGGCAGATATGCGTGATGAATGAGCATTTACTTCGGTTGAGGGAGCTTTTCTTTCTCTTTTATTTTATTTTTCGTTGAGGACAATGTACTGTTTAAGTGTGGGGGAAGGGAATAACTGAAACTAGATTTCTTTCTTTTTATTTTTATTATGTTACGTTGTTCTTATGTTTTTATGTCGTTTTTTTTTTTCATTTTTAGTATGTTTCAGGTTGTCATAAGCATGATTATGTTGGAAGTTATCTGTCAATGATAAAAATTCTGATTGAGATGAGACTACTCCTAGGAAATTGATGAATTATGCATGAATTATGTGCTTAACTCTTGTGTGGTTGTTACTTAAGCTTGATCTTAGATTTTTACATGTAATGTGTGTAGAATTAGATTTACCTTTTCACTATTGTTTGGAGATATTCATGCATACTATCATCTTATATATAGTCTCCACCACTCTAGAAACCATTGATTAATTGTTTGAGGCGAAATCCTAAGTACACATGATTATGAAGATGATTAATGCATGCTCTTTGGATCGTTTGAGCTTTTCAAGCTTACATATGAAATTGAATATCATAGTTTCCCATTTTTGAGAAATAATGACTAATCTTTTTTCTTTTTTATAAGCCAATATCTAAACCTTTTCCAGCTTAAATTTTTTTATCCTTTTTGCGACCCATTACACCATAGTTTTATATGATTGTTTGATTTGGTGGGTTGGGTTATGGATTGTAAAAAGGGGAAGTTGTATTGGTTTGTTGGATTATATTGTGAAAGTATATGAACTACTATTTCTCTCAATGAATTGAAAAATAAAACAGAGAAAAAATATGCATAGAGAATATTGAAAAAAGAAAAAAAAATTACAAATGTATAAGTGTGGGGAATTAGTAAGATCAATGTGAAAAGAAGGAAAGGGAGAAATTATGTTTTTTTTAATTGTATGGAATGTTTGTGCGAAGATCTAGAGAATAGAAAAAAAAAATATAGGCTATGGTGTGATTTAAGCTTAAATATTCATTTTTCATCTACCTTCAACATTAGCCTGACATTACAAGTTTTAAAAGACCTTTTGATTCTTGATTATGTGTGTTTGTATTAGTGGAGAACAATTGGTTAATGTCTATGGAGTGGATGTTTTTCATGAAAATATTATTACATATGAGACTTTAAAACATATTATGGCATGTATAAATTGATTCAAATGTTTGTGTTTTGGTAGGTTTAATTGTGCATATTCATAAATAGATTGAGTTTAAGTGGTGAGTAGACATTGAGTTGAAATTTAAAGGAATGTAGAATTTGAATTTTTATCAATCATTGAGACAACTAACGCTTTTGACAAAACCATTGCTTTTTTTTTTCTAGGTTTTATTAGTTGTTTTTCTAAGGGACTAGCAAAAACTAAGTGGGGGGGAATTCGATAAGGGTATTTTGGATATTATATTTGTTATACTTTCACATTTAGATAATGTTAATTTCAAGTGGTTTTAGGTGTTCTTATCTTTGTTTTACGAGTCTTTGATTTTTAAGCCATAAAATATTTTAAAAGGTATTATTGATGAATTTGATATATTTTTGTGGTTAGGAATGGATGTGCAATGACAGGACTCGAGAAAATGAAGTTTGAGACAAGTTTGAAGTGTTTTAGAAGTCCTTAAACCTGAGGCTCGAGCTTAAAGTTGAAGATTACAAAGAAAAAGCACGCAAACAGATTTTAGTCTGTGGCCGCGACCACCAACATTCACTTGCTGCTGCCTGAAAGTCAGAGAGTAGTGGTCGCGACCACGACAATCTATTGGTCGCGACCACCGTGCGTAGCCTGCCTAGAAACATCTCGTGGCTGCGACCACCAACATTCACTGGCTGTGTCCTGTGGTATCATTTTTCTTAAAATTTTAATTTTTAAATATAATTTTTAATGGGTTATAAAAAGGATTAGGGTTAACTTTGAATAAAACTTGGAATTGCAAATTTTAGAGGCTAGAGCAGCAGAGGAGGAGAAAAGACATCATCATATATATTATTCAATCTAGTTTTTCTTCCTTCTCAAAACTCTTTTATTTTCATTGAATATTTATGTTTATGAATATGAATGTGATTATGGAGTAGTTTTCTTTATAGTTGAAGGTTATTTTAAAAGCCTAGACATTAGATCTTGAATGCATTGATGAATTTTATTCCTTCTATTCCCTTATATTAAATTGCTTCTATTTTTTCTATTTGAATGTTATGAATCTTGTAAAATCTTGTTTAGATGGCCACTAATTAGGGTTTTGCATTGTTCTGCTATCATCTTCGGATTTCTATTCACCTAATAGTTTAGGATTCTAAGTAGAGTGATAAATTACAATTAGGAAATTGTAACGAGTATTTTGATTGTGATGAAAAATAGAACCTAGGTTAAATGAATTGCATGCCTAATGAATTTGTTGCCTAGATTAACCTATTTCCATAGAATGTAATGCTTTTACTAGGTTAAATAGATTGCATGCCTAATGGGTTTATTGCTAGGTAAAAATGGTTAATTAAGAGCGCTTAACTTTAATTAATTGTTATAGGAAAAATTGGGATAATTGACTGTTTAAGTGTTGTCTGCAGGGTTAATTGTTTAATCAGGAATAAGGAATACTATTCGTCATAGTTGATAGAATGATTGTCGAAGGTGGAGAGTAATTCTTGACTATTTCTTTAATATCGTTTTATTTTTAGTTGTTTACTCTTTGATCATTATTTCATTTTATGTTTTCAGTTTTTAAAAATTAAAACCCATATCTAATTTCTGCTCAGTTCTTATTTTTTTTATAATAGTTTGATCATAGTCCTCGTGGATTCGACCCTTATTTACTGCTATACTGAAGTAGCTGGTATAAGTGAATAAACAAATATATTTAAATTTAATATGACATACGACACCCATCAATAAGCATGCATTCTTTTTCTTTTCCTTTTATTCATTATTAAGAGAAAATAAAAGATTAAAGGGGTATGTTTTAATAGTAGGCTTGTACCAATTTTGGAAAAGTTGGAGAAGCAAATGGGATAGGAAGAGAGAGAGAGAGGGTGGCGTGAGCATTAGAATGGGAAACCATTTCTAATCTTTTTATTTATTTTGTTAATTGTCTTGATGGAAATTAGGGGAGTAAATATTGAAGATATTATCATTAGTTGTCTTTTAGCTATTTTGGGTAAGTAAGACTTTGGCTTTAAAAGTATGCCATTGCTTTAGTTGATCATGTAAGAGAGAGGAAGTGAGAGAGAGAGAGAGCTACTCGTGAGATAGAGATAGTTGACAAATCACTTTATTGTAGGGTGATTTTTAGGCAAGCAGCAAGTGATTGGATTTGGGAAAGTTTCTCAATCTCATGAGAAGGCTAGGGCTTGACACTAAAGGAAATAAAAATAAAAGAGATGAGTCTTGGACTCATAGTGGCTACTAAAACTATAGAGAGAGAGAACTCGTGAGGTAGAGAGCGAAGGAGAGAAAGAAAGAAATAAAGAAAGAGAGAGAGAGAGAGAGAGAGAGAGAGAGAGAGAGAAGGACCATGGAAGAGAAGGAGAAGAAGAGGATGAGGGGTTCAAAATTTCAACAGGTATGGTTTTTTTTGGTTTTGGTCTTGATCCCCTAAGTATAGTTCTTCTCCTCATTACTAAGTTCTTCTTCTCTTTCCTATCTTTGTGGTATTGGAAATTTCGCTAGGGTATCCAAGGTGGCTTATGCTCTAGGGTTCTTTTTTCACTCTTGTGTTCTTCAACAACAATCTAGAGAGGTAATGGTTTTTCCCTTATCATTGATTGTTTTGATAATTTGATCTCTTCTCTATGGCTTTTGGTATTTGTTGTTGTTTATTGGCTAGGGGCTGCCTTAGATTTTAAGATCTATGAAGTTCTTAATGTAGTTTTGATGTTATTGTTTTCTTATATGCATCCTAGGGTTTGGGTTTTTTTATTTTGTCTACTAATATATGTTGATGATCGTCTTTTATATTTTTTAGAAACATACAAGGGATTTGTTGTTGTTGGAACATGTAGGTTTCAGCATAGGGTTTTATTTTCCTTTAGCATGTTTTAATTTTTTTCCTATCTTGTTGTCACTTGTCATCTTAGAAGCATGCTAAGTTATTTTAGGATTCAAAATTGGTATTAAGCTTCTTTAAAATGGTAATGTCTTCTTGTTACTAATGCTAATTTGGTTCTTGTGTATAGATGAGTTAGATTTTTTATGTATGTTTAGAATTGTTCTCTTGGAATGCATGAAATTGTAGAAACATGCTAGGTAATGGTTTAAGCATGATTAAAAATGTATTTTAAATAAGAAAAATACAGCAAGCATATACTGATTTATGTTAGGGTATTTGATCAATGATTTTCAAAATGATTTTAAATAAGTATATGCTTGCTGTATTTTTCTTATTTATGTTATTTGATTAATGATTTTAAAAATGCACAAGTTATCCCTCAAAATTCATATTTTAGGACAAATGTAAGCAAGAGATGATTTTTTTTTCACATTTTAATGGTGATTTTTCTTCAAATAAATACATGTAGTTTTTTTTAAAAGTTTGTGAAAGAAATTATATTTTTATCTAATTATGTGGAGTTAATATAATAAAAAAGACTTGCTGGAATAGTTAATTTCTTGGAAGAAAGTTTCTTTTAAATAAAATATATAGAGTATATGCTCAAATAAATTAAGCCTTAGACTTTATATATGAAAAATATATTTTTTTATACTTTAATTATGGAATATCTTAATTATTATAATACAATTTCTATTTGTAAATTAATTAACTAAGTGACATTATTTTTATGAGACTAAGAAATTTTTGAGTAAGAGAAATTTTAAATGAATTTTTTAAACTTATTTAAAATTATGATATACATGAAATGTTGGTAACCTTGAGACATAAATAGTTTTACAAGTTAAATTATTATTTATTTTAGCTACTTGGTAGGGCGAGCGAGTGCCAATTGTTTTATAGTAAATAATTATGATAAATTATTCAATATTAAATAATTTTGTGAGTAAAAAAATTAAAAAGGGTTATTATATTCTGTTTTATTTTATTTGAGATAATAAATGGAATTAATGTTTGGTAAATGACAACAAAATTAAAATAATTTTATTAATAAAATTTTAAGTACAATTTTATTATAGTGACGTAGTATAAATCAAGTTGGTAAAATATATTTGTTTAATAAAATCTTATAACATTACTAAGAAATAAAGGTGCTAAAATCTACCAACTTCAACACGCGTTTTAAGAACCTTCCCACGCACGCATGTCGCATGAAAGTTTAGTTTTATGTTGAAAAATATGCCTTTTAATTAAATCTACGTTTGTTGTTTGAAATTCGTTGAGATTGCATTAGTAAGATTGAGATTATCCTTTTATTATTTTATGTGTGATTTTGTGATTATGTTTGAGATGCAACCTGTGCCACGGTGCATGACCCATGCACACGTGGGGTATGTTTGTTGGGTATGCCTAGTGTTACTTGATATTGAGAGGAATGTATGGTTGTGATTCTAACCTCATTGTGAAGCACACCGCTATTTATTTTGGTTGGATTTGAGGTAAGAAAGTTAGCTAGAATTTCTATGAGATTATGTTGACTATATGAGATGTAGTGGTATGAGATGAGTTGTTTGTATATGTGCTTGTATGTTGTATGAAAAGTAGAGGTTGTTAGCGTGTTGAACGCTACACAACAAATGAATTACTAAGGTATGACGTAACTCATAGGGCGGACGCACCAAGGTTATTCTAGGACAAGAGCTCCTAAGTACCTCACAGAGGAGGATTTACTGGTTTATGCTTTATTAGTTGCCTCATAGAACTTGTTTGCTTTATTTGTTATGATCAAATATTCAGATAAAGTGTATGATTATGCTATGATGATTATATGATTATGATATGATATATTTTTAGCATATGTTATGATGAAAATAGACTTGTACTGTGCTTATGTGAATTTGTTGTATCTTGTTTGTACTACCTTATTGGGCCTTTAGCTCACCCCCTTACTATCCTCTTTCAGGTAGGCAATATGGTTACTCATTGGCACGCATTGTGAGGTGGGGCGTTCCAAGATCTAGGCATGTATGTCGCGAGGCATCCATAAACAATTAAACGATCTAGTTTAACTCCAATAGTACTTATGGAGTTGTTTATTTTTATGTTTTATTATGATACAGTGGGACTTAATCTTTTATTTTTAAAACTACATAAAGGAAACTTTATTTTATTTTAAATTATTGGGCACATATTATATGTTTTGACAAGGCCCCACTGAACTTTCCTCAATAATGATATTTTTCTAATAATTATAAATTGAGTGTCGGTTTTACAAAAAGAGTAGATAGGGCGTTGTTACAATTGGAGTGTGGTTTTGTGGTTTAGAAGTGTTCAAATTCCAAGGATTCAAGAAGGGAAGGATTCAACTCTCGACCTCCAAAATGTATTATTATTGTTATTGTTTTGAAGTTTATGCTCACTTAAGGTTGTGTAGGTTTAAGTTTGATTATAAGTTTTGATACTATGGATTTAATGCATGTTGTGCATGGCCCATGCAAAAGAGTTTGGACGTGTGGCTTAGATTTTAGGCATGATGTTGGTTCTTACAATAAAGCTCTTATTTATGTTTAGGTTTTGATTATTGAAGCAGAATCACTTTCTTCTATTTCAAAGACTCCACACACACGCCAAGGGAAGGAGGTTAAACATGTTTGTGTTATATTATTTTAAATAATATAATGTTAGATTAAATATTGTGACAAAATATGATTTGTCACACCTTGTAACATATTATTGAGAATTAAAAAATTGGACACATGCGTGTGGCCAAATGTGACTTATTTTGGAGTTACAAAATCAATTACAAATTTGTAACTCCCAAATATTACTCAATAATGTGTAGATTTTTTGTTACACATTTGAGTTTGGATTTCACAAAGCCATTATGAAATATGGTTGTTGGAGACATGTTTTTAACTCCCATTAGGTGTATGGAGGTTACAAAATTATGTGGGAAAGTGTTTGGGACATTTTGGAAAAACTGAAAATTTTGTGCAGAAAATGGTCTGTGGCCACAACCACTGATTATCACTGGTCGCGGCATGGAGGACAGATGCCAGTGGAGGCGGCCACTGATACTCCTAGCCGCGGCTAGTGAGGCTGACAGCCAATACCACTTTTTTGTTTTTTTTTTCAATTTGAATGATTCTAACATCCTAAGTAACTCCCAAATCTCAATTTTAATTCCATGAACATCCAATTAAACATTGGTAACAACCATGGGGGTCGGTGGAATTTGAAATCCAAAGGGTATCTCAAACTCTATAAATAGGAGCCTAATGCTCACTTGTAAGACACACCATTTTCTATCCGCAAAGCACTTGGCTAGAAAATACACCATAGAGGCTTGATAATTCTAGAGAGTTATTTCCTTGAGAGATCCCTTAGTGCTTAGAGAATAGGAGAAATAAGCTATTGGACAAATGTTTTGAACCTTCTTCAAGTTAGTGATCTCCACTACTCTACACTTTGGTTGTGTGAGAGTTTGTGTTCTTATTATTGTTCTTTTGATTCTTTTGTTCTTCTTGTTCTTATTTACTTGTATTATTATTGTTTTGAGTTTGTGATCTTCTTCTTCTACATCTTTCTATTTACTTGTATTTTGAGCAATAGAGTTGTAACACTTGTTTATCTATCATCTTGGCTTTTGTACTATTTTTCTTAGAGTTGTATTTTGGTTTCTATATTCCCATTGGATATACTATATTATCTAACAATCAAAAGATTATTCCCTTGTTTGTTTAAATGGAAGGTGAGACCATTAAAATCATGAACCAAGACCTAGTGAGGTCGAATAGGTTTGATAGATCCAATTTCACTAGGTAGCAAGACCAGGTGAAATCTCTTTTGAAAACACTCAAGATAGCCTACATCCTTGAGTCGTCCTTCGCACCTCTAGCCGAGCTATCAGACAAAGACACTCCCGAGGTGGTGCAAAAGAGGCAAGATAGAAGAGGACATCCTTTTTTGTAGGGTCATTGTTAGGAAACTTATACAGGATCCTTATTTATTTTCATGTAAATCTAATATTAAACAAATTAATATGAGATAACCTATAACATGTTTCTAAAATTGAATTCAAAGAGAAACAAAGATAAGAATACTTATAGTATACGCAGCGGAATAAAATAGTCCTACCTTCAGTTTCTCTAACTCTTGTATCCTTTCTGTCGCAAAGTATTATCAAGAAACTAAACCGTTCTTCTAATTTCTTCACAGTCTTCCAATGTATCCTTAGAATCACCTAGACTAGTGTGGGCAATTCTCAACACATGAGATAGATACAAAGAGAAGAAGATAAAATAACAAAGAGGCTTAGAAAATGACTTGTGTTTAGAGAGAATCTAAAACTATCAGAAAACCAGTGATTAAACTTATCGGTCGTCTCAGAACAAATGTTTTGACTTCTCACTAAGAACTACTTTTATAGACTCAATTAGGCCATTTAATTTAATTAAAAAAATCAATAAAAGAATAGCCAATTTGAAGTCCTAGGTTGAAATTATCATGGGCTTTAGGCCCGTGAAATTTCACATTTGATTATAAGCCCATCAAACTTAAAATCAAGGCCTGTATTATTTTCTATTAAATAATTATTTTAATCCTTTATCAAATTAATTATTTATAATTTGAACCTTGATTTAAACTTATTTATTAATTTAGATACCAATTTATTTTAATTGATAAATTTGCCATAATTTCTCTTTTCTTCTAAAAAATACATAACTATGTGAAACTATCCAAAATTGAGCTGGTCAACTTTAATAATTCTAATTGATAATTAAATCAATTAATTGAGACTATCTAGATGATTTTATTCAAGGTACAATGGGGACAATGGGCCTATGAAATCAAGCTCCAATAAGTTATCATAAATCTAACAAATAAAATTACTAACTTATTAATTCTCGTGACTCCACTATAGACTCGGAATTGCACTCTTGAATTCATAGAACGCTCTATAACAAATATAAATACGCTATTAATTATCCATTGTTACAACCATAATTGTCACTCAATCCTCTATAGAAACTCTACAATGAGATGGGACTAAAATACTGTTTTACCCCTTATTGTATTTTATCCTTAAAACACTTAGTTCCTTGTAAATGATATTTCAGTAAACTAATTTCATTACTGAAATGAGATCTCTATCATTTAACACCTTGAACCAAACTAAAAGGAAACCATCGTTTCACTTCTTCATCAGAAGCTATAGATGTTCATATCTATGATTAACACTCCCACTCAATTATACTACCGAGTTCCTAAGATGTAAGTATGGGCTAGCCCGTAGGGTAAGCTGGTAACGAACAAGTCAAAGAACTCAAATAATACAACCAGTTAGAATACTAACCACTCAGAATTGAGATTGAATTGACCTATGGTCAACTATATGATATGACTAGAATGGATAATAATGGTATTTTACTTATCTTATCAACTGTCAATATCGGTCATGTCCGATGTAACAAATGATTTTATCTACTTTGCTAATGTTCTGGAAAGAACATAACACCACAATTTGTAAGTAGATCATATCGTAGATTTGCAAGTCAGTGTAAATCCTGTGCACTGACTAATCTTAGGATTAACTTATTTTGAACATATAATCATATTTATATTCCACTGTGATTACGTCACTATAAATAAGATTAGCTATATGCTCGGGATTCAATAGAAGTTTATATTAAACAAATAATCATGAAAATAAAACATGTGAGCAAAGTGATTAACCAAGTCAAAAAATCATTTCTTTTCTTTTATTGATAAGAAAATGAGATTATAAAGAATTTGGGTTTTAATTAGGGCATAAAACCCCAACAAACTCCCCCTTGCACTAATTGAAACTAATATCTTAATTCTACTAATCCCATTTCCTTGATATGCTTATCAAATGTAGCTTCTGGTAGTTTCTTTGTAAATGGATCCGCAAGATTGTCTTCAGTTGCAATCTTCATAACCTTCACATCTCCCCTGGCCACATATTCTCGAATAATGTGATACTTCCTTTCTATATGCTTACTCCTCTTGTGACATCGAGGTTCTTTCGACTTGGCTATCGCTCCTGTATTGTCACAAAACAACACAAGCGGTTTATCCATTCCTGGAATAACACCAAGATCCGAATAGAACTTCTTTAGCCAGACTATTTCCTTAGTTGCTTCTGACGTGGCTATGTACTCAGCCTCCATGGTGGAATCTAAGATTGCAGACTACTTTACGCTTCTCCAAATCACAGCTCCAACCCCAAGAGTAAACACCATTCCAGAAGTAAACTTCCTGTCATCGACATCAATCTGAAAATCTGAATGGGTGTAGCCTACAGGGTTCAGAACACCACCCTTGTAGACTGACATATAATCCCTAGTCCGCCTTAAATACTTCAGGATATGCTTAACTGCTATCCAATGTTCCGGTCCTGGGTTTGACTGATACCTGCTCACTACTCCCACTGCATAGTAGATATCTGGTCTAGTACACAACAAGGCATACATCAGACTTTCAACTACAGATACGCAAGGAACTTTTCTCATTGCATCTTCCTCTTCAGGATTCTGGGGAGACTGCTTCTTTGAAAGATGAATTCCATGGTGGGATGGTAGATGCCCTTTCTTGGAATTTGTAATTGAGAAGCGTTCGAGTACTTTATCAATGTAAGCTGCTTGAGAAAGAGCTAAGAGTCTATTCTTTCTATCCCTAATGATCTGGATACCAAGAACATAACTTGCTTCACCCAAATCCTTCATCTAGAATTGAGTGCTCGGCCAATTCTTCACATCTAATAATTTCTTAACATTGTTTCCAATGAGTAAGATACCATCCATATAAAGAACCAGGAATACCACTATTTGATTTGCCTTCAGTTGGTGAACACAGGGCTCATCAATATTTTGTTCAAAACCATAGGTTTTGATTATTTCATCAAACCTAAGATTCCAGGAATGAGAAGCTTGCTTAAGTCCATAGATGGACCTATTCAACTTGCAAACTTTTCCTTCTTATCCAGCTACTTTAAATCCTTATGGATGATCCATATAAATGACTTCGTCAAGCTTTCCATTAAGAAAAGTTGTCTTGATGTTCATTTGACAGATCTCAAAGTCGAGAGCGGCTGCTATGGATAGGAGGATGCGAATGGATTTGAGCATGGCTACCGGACTAAAAGTTTCCTCATAGTTCACGCCTTCTTTTTAGGTATACCCTTTTCCACTAATCGAGCTTTATAACTCTCGATATTTCCATCAACACCTCATTTCTTCTTGTAGATCCACTTGCACCCAATGGTCCTAATGTCACTAGGTGCTTCCACAAGATCCCATACGGAATTTGAGTACATAGACTCCATTTCCTATTTCATGGCTTCGAGCCATAGTTCCTTTTTAGGGCTAGCCATTGCCTATTTGAAAGAAAATGGATCATCATCACTAGTGTCACCAACAACCATATTGGTTTCACCATCCAAACCATAGCTAACTGGGTTCTTAGAAACCCTCCCACTACGACGAGGCTCTTTGATTATTTGCTCAGGAACAGTGGTACTTTCTTCATTTAAATCATCTTGCGTAGATTGGACATGAAGAGTGGGAATTTCATCATCAACTCGCATTGATGACGATGGAACATTGGTTGGAGTCAATTCTTTAACCATCTCCTCTAAAACTACCTTTGTTGACCCTCGATTTGGCCAACGACATGGAGTCAAATATACGACAGAAAATGAGACGACGTTTAAGAGTTAAATCTAATGGTAAAGAAGAAAACACCAACGATTTATAGTGGTTTGACCCCAAAGAATGGTAATGACCTACGTCCACTTAATGCTATTATTAATATTGAATCTCAAAGTCGTGATCAAAGAACTAGGGTTCTTGAATTTCACAAACCTTGGGAGAATTACAATAAAACAATGGATAATCACACTATAGCTCTCTCTCTCAATACTCAGGAAAAAGATTTAGAGATCAAAAGTCCCTTCCTTGAGCTATTTCATGCATATTTATAGGCTCAAGGAGGGTTACATGGGCCAATGGGCCTTAACTTTCCTTAATAATCACATATCAAGGTAATAAAGAGGAAATATTCAATGCAATTATTATAGGATTACAATCTTAGAAGTAAATAAATCAAATTATACGACCAGCCTGGTCGTATCTAATAGCTAAGCCTAATGAAGTGATGTGCCTCTGGTCGATATTCGGAGAGCACTTCCGCCACGTGTTAACCACGAGTGAGAAATCCTTGCCATGTCATCAACAGCCGTTTTTTGGGAAAACATTTTCCCCCCAAGTTTATTTATTACGACCAGCAATAAGTAAACTTAGGAAACTGACCTTTCGCTTACTCCACCAAACCTGTCAGAGTCGTCCATGCCCTCTCGGAAAAAGCAATCAATCATGTCTAATCAAGCCTTTTTGGTTTCCCAAAAACTTTTCTAACGGCTAATACACTTCCCCATACTCAGAAAAAAGTAATTCATGATTACCTCTTTTATCGTGTCACAGTCACTATATATAATACCCCAAATCCATATTTTTACTTTTTACTTTTCACTCGCCATTTTCTTGTCAAGAACTCCTAAGAACCTTGACTTTCAGAGCCCAAAAAATTTGAGGAGCTTCCATCGCTGTTCTAAGGATCCTCCATTCGGACGCTCAAAGCTTTCATTTCAGACCCCTCTTTTCATCCAAGTAAGTTTTACGAACCCCTTGGACATTTGAGATGCCATGCAAAACTATTTTTTATGTATTCAAATCTGTGTTCTTGACTGTTCTTGATTGAAATTGTTTTGGGGTAATGGACATATTGATTGATGCTTTATAGGGAAGTGAAATAGTGTTGTATAGGAGTTAGGAGCCAGTTTGATAGTCGAGACTGTAGATTTAAGGCGTAAAATCGAAGTAAAAATTCGATTTTTAAGATAGTTGAAAAACTAGGTTTTTCCCGCCCTGTCGAAGTTGAAAAAGTTTTCTCTGAAAAACTTTTTACTTCTGCTTTTCAATCTGTTTCTCAAACTGCTCGTAAGAGACTTAGTGTTTTTGTTAGAATGTTGCTGGCCGTATAAAAACTTTATTTTTATACGCGAGCAACGTTATTCCAACTCTCAACACAAGCTCTTAAGCTTTAAGTTCTCATCTCCCTTTTTTCTGTTTGCAGCTTTTCATGCAAGATCTGTGGGGAGGTGAGACACCCATCGATGACGACTTGCTAGCTCAATTGCTTGAGGACGAGGAGCAACAATCATTACTAATACCTGAAATTCCCTTTTCTTGCGCCACTTAAAACACTCCATCGACCCTCATCCAAAATATGGGTCGAGCAAAAACTAAAGCCCAGAAAAAGAAACCTTCCAATCCTTCATATCAGCCTGCTCCTCGGGCTGAAATTCCCTCAACCAATGGTCGAGAAAGAAATATCCCCGACCCTAGCATCCAAACTCACGCTCAACTTCGAAATGCCATTCAACCAGATGTTGAATGGTATGTCGCCACTTATAGCCGAGTAACAATTAGGATGATTACGAATTATATTAAAAAATACGGACTTCCTGGGGTAACCTTAGTCCAACCCACCAAAGACCAAAGGGCGAACTTGCCTGGAGGCGCTTTCAAAGCATGGTCGAGGTATCACATCGAGGCAGGAGCTATCTTGCCTCTTCACCCTTTCTTCCAAGGAGTGGCCAACTATTTCGAGTTTGCTCCTTTTCAAATAACCCCTAATGGATATAGAATGCTCTTGGCACTCTATATCCTTTATAGCCATAAGAAATGGCCTGTCCCCACACCACTTGAGGTCAACTATCTGTTCGACCTAAAATCCAACCCCAACCAGGAAAACACGGGGTTCTTCCACTTCTGTCACTAGGAAACGTCTCGTACTTTCCTGAGTGACACAACTTTTATTTCCAATGTGGGGAGGTACCACCTTGAGTACTTCCTGACTACATACATGGTTGCCAATAATCTAGCTATCACCCAAGGAGGTAATACTTTAACACCCCTGGTTGTTTATTTTTCTTTAATTTTTTCCTGCACTTTCCTTAGATTTTTAGCGCCTTTCAGGCCCATGGTTGTGACCAGACCCTACTCCAGACATGGAGGTTCGATCAGCCCTCTTGGCCAGTATGACTGACATGGAGAAGAGTGACAAGCATCTGGTCACAGAGGCTAACCTTAGGCTGGTCGGGCTTTTGGCTCCTTACCAGGATGTGAGGGAGTCAACAGCGGGAAGTGCCACTGGCGAGGAGATTCCCGAGCAGCACCTAGATGTGTCGCAACCTCAAAGGAGGAGGACGGCTGGAGTGACAATCAAGGAACCCTCCAGCATCCCGCGAGCTCCTGCTCCCCCCGCCCCACTGGGAAAGGGAAAAAGGAAAGCCACCGAACCTCCCGCTCCCATCGACGAATCTTCAGATGAGAACAGTACTGATCTCTCACTTTTAGATAGTTTGCCAATTCCCTGTCACTTATTTGACGGGGACAACAACTTTAAGTATACTCCAAACTTAAGTTCAGATTTCTTCCAGGAAGTAAGTAGTTCAGTAAGTAATGTAACGACCAGCAGTTGTAGCACATGTACTTTACTTATAATCTCTTTACTTTCATTTTTAGTTCCGTCTATATATCTTGTCTCACTGCTTGTGTTGTTTCTTTTTGTGCAGATATGTCATCTGAAGACGTGTTCGAGCATTACAAGGCTGCCGCTACATCTTCAGGCAGGAAGAAGGGCAGCAAGAGGACTCGGGGGGAGAGCAGTAAAATCGCCTCAAAGAAGGCCCGAACTGAGGACCCTCCAGCCACTATCCCTTCGAAGGAGAACACGCCACCTACATCGCCACTCGAGCAGCCAGCCTCAACTCCTCTGGTCAACCAGCATTCCATTCCTCCAACATCTATCGACCAGCACCCTACTCCTTAGGACCCTACCAGCCAAACACAACGCACTTAGCCTGAAGGCTCCCTGTCCAGCTCCATGGTCAGCCCAGCCAGGGAGAGTATATACATGCTCTCCAATCACAAACACAATCAAGAGGCCAATGACGGCACCATTTCCATGGAGACCGACCAAATACTCAACCGAGGGCTGAATGAGATAGTTAGCGTAAGTTACTTCCTGATGCTGAATAATTTGCTTTTGATTTTCTGCCATCGCCTTACCCTTTTCATCTGATTGTAGGGATTGCTGACCATGACCGCTGGCTGGCACTGTGCGGGTGCAATGGTGTCCAAGACCAAAAATTTTGACACCAGGCTTGCTGAGGCTAAGAAGGCGCTTGAAGGGATTAATGCTGACCTGCTCGAGAAGAACAACGAGCTATCTAAGCAGAACGACGAGTTGCTTGAAAAAATTGCAGAGCTGTCTAAGCAGAATGAGGAACTGCTTGAGCAAAAAGCCACTCTGACCGAGGAGCTGCTGGAGAGTCGGGACGCCCTAAAGAAATCCAATGAAGACAAAGAAAAATTCGGGGAAAGCGCCAAACTCAACTACCAACAATCCAAATAGCTCGAGCTTGATTTGATTGCGAGCAGGCAGGAGACGGAGGAGCTGGAAAATCGGGTGGAGGAGCTTGAGGAACTCGAAGCTAAGAACTTGGAGAAGTACAAGGAAGCCACTAATCTTTGCTTCTACGAGTTTTGGAAGCACAACCGGAAGGCTAACTACAACTACCTGTCAGATCGCCTGAGGCAGACTCTAATGTCTCAGTGTGCTATTCGCTTGGAGGAAGAAGAGAGGGCTAAAGTTCCTGCTTCCCCAGAGATCTCCCTGACAACAGGGATAGATGGTGCAGATAATGAAGCTGGCGCAGCTGTCGACCAGGATGCTCCTCAAGACCCTCCAGCCTCTTAGTCTTCTTCCTTTCTATCATTTAATCTTTTAATTACATGACCTACGGGTCGTGATGTAAAGACACTTTAATTTTCTAGTTAAAATTTTATTGTTGCATGGGCAGCTTTTACTTTTAATTGAACAATTACATCCAAGCAGTAACTGCTCGCGATGTAAAAGGTTTCCTTAAGATATTATAATATTTGCATTTTATTATAACATCTGTTCGCATGACCGAACTTAGCATAGTACTTTGGATTGATTTAACAAAATATAAAATTTTGAAAAATATTCTAAGTACCTTAGCATGCTTTCACTTATTTTTCTCATGTGTTTACATACCTTTTGATATGCTTTACTTACTAGATGCCTTATATGCCCCCCAAGTGATTGATGAGCTTTAGGTCCTTGGTCACTTGCCTTGACCAGAACCTGTTCGAACATTATTGGTCGGATTAAAGTAATTAAAATGATAATACAACAAAACAACACACATAATGAGCAAATACTTGTAATAAATACAATAATTGGCAAGAATGACTGGTTGTGCACAGTCCCTTATATTTCTCGTAATAAATGGACAAAACGTGTCTGTACGAGTGATCAATAAGATCTTACACTTATAAGCGATTAGTCACATAAAATGACCAACCCTTTTTCATAACTTGTAAAAAGTAAAATTAATACAAGCTAATTCTTTAAGAAGAATTGTTTATTGATAGTACTTGCGTAGGTGTTCTCCATTCCAATAGCGAGGAATGAGATCTCCATTTAAGCGAGCAAGTCTGTAGGTGCCTGGATGGAGGACTTCTTCAATCTGGTATGGTCCTTCCCAATTAGGTCCGAGTACTCCAGCAACCTGGTCGCGGGTATTTAGGAAAACCCTTTGAAGTACTAAATCTCCGACGTTGAATTTTCTCTCGCGTACTTTAGAGTTGAAATAACGGGCAACTTTTTGCTGGTACGCAGCTACTTGGAGTTGGGCTTGTTCACGTTTCTCATCGATCAAGTCGAGGGATTCCATCAATAGTTGGCTGTTAGAGCCTTGATCGTACGTTATTCTGCGATGTGAGGGTGGATCTAACTCAACAGGCAACATAGCCTCATACCCATAAGTCAAAGAGAATGGAGTATGGCCTGTTGCTGTTCGATAAGAAGTTCTGTACGACCAAAGGACTTCAGGAAATTGCTCTTGCCATGCACCCTTAGCTTCTTCTAGTCTTTTCTTCAGGGTATCCTTTAGCATTTTATTGACTGCTTCGACTTGTCCATTTGCTCGGGGATGAGAAACTGAAGAAAAGCTCTTGATAATCCCATGTCGTTCACAAAAGTCCGTGAATAAATCACTATCAAACTGTGTTCCGTTATCTGAGACGATTTTCCTTGGCAATCCATAGCGACAAACGATGTTTTTTACCACAAAATCCAGCACCTTCTTGGTTGTTATGGTTGCGAGTGGCTCAGCTTCGGCCCATTTAGTGAAATAATCGACGGTAACCACATCATATTTGATGCCGCCCTTTCTTGTGGGTAAAGATCCGATTAAGTCTATAGCCCACACTGCAAATGGCCATGGACTATGCATCTGTTTCAGTTCATTAGGGGCTGCTTGCGGGATTTTTGAGAATCTCTGGCACTTGTCACACCTCCGTACAAATTCCATCGAGTCTTCATTCATTGTTGGCCAGAAATACCCTTGCCTCAGGATCTTTTTTGACAAACTTTGCCCCCCAGCGTGGTCCCCGCAAAAGCCTTCGTGTACTTCTTTCATCAATTCTTTGGCCTTCTCTTTCAAAACACATCTGAGGAGTAGCATTGAGTATCCTCTTCGGTACAAGATTCCATCGACTAGGATGTACCTAGCAGCCTGTCGCTGAAGGGTCCTAGCTTTGTTTCTGTCCGTTGGTAACACACCTTGCGTCAGATACTCTACGTATGGTGCCATCCATGTATCCGCCACCTGAATCACAAGAGTGGTCTCCTCTGCTTGGATGCTTGGTATAGATAATCATTCAACTGGCACTATGTTCAAAGTATCAGCATCTTTTGCACTTGCTAGCTTGGCCAAAGCATTAGCGTTTGAATTCTGGTCGCGAAGTACCTGCTGAAGGGTGTACTTATCAAATTGTGCTAACATATCATTTGTTTTGTTTAAGTAGGCAACCATCTTTAAACCTCGGGCTTGGTACTCTCCCATGACTTGATTTACCACCAGCTGAGAGTCACTATAGATGTCAAGTATCTTTATATTCATGTCCTTGGCTAATCGTAACCCAACGAGCAACGCTTCATACTCATCCTCGTTGTTGGAAGCAGTGAAGTCAAACCTAATTGCACTGTGAAATTGATGCCCTTCAGGCGTAATAAGGATCACCCCTGACCCTGCATGATGCTCATTGGAAGAGCCGTCTGTAAATAACTTCCATGAGGGAGGTTGGTTTTTAGACTCAGGCTCTTCGGTCTGCTCGCTATTTGTAAGTTTAGTGAACTCTGCAATGAAGTCAGCCAGGGCTTGTCCTTTTATCGCTGCTCATGGTAAGTAAGAGATATCGAGTTGCCCAAGTTCGACTGCCCATTCCAACAATCTTCCCACAACCTCTGGCTTTTGCAGCACTTGCCATAGAGGTTGGTCGGTCAAAACTGTGATTGGGTGAGCTTGAAAGTAAGGTCACAGCTTCCTTGAGGCCAAAATTAAGCAATAGGATAACTTTTCAATTGGTGGATATCGCAGCTCCGCTCCAATTAGCCTCTTGCTTACATAATAAACAGCCTTCTGCATGCCTTCTTCTTCCCTTACTAGGACATCACTAGCAGCATATTCCGTAATCGCCAAGTAGACAAACAAAGTCTCCTCATCAACCAGATTTGATAGGATGGGTGGTTATGCCATGTGAGTCTTTAATGCTTGGAAAGCTTGCTCACACTCCTCCGTCCATTAAAATCTTTTGTTGCCTCTAAGTAGATTAAAAAATGGAACGCACTTGTCCGCTGATTTTGAAATAAATCTACTGAGAGCGGCAATCCTTCCGGTCAAACTTTGAACATCCTTAATCTTTGCTGGCGATTTCATATTGATCAGGGCTTTGATTTTCTTGAGATTTTCTTCAATTCCTCTCAAGTTAACTATAAATCACAAGAACTTCCATGATCCTACTTCGAAGGAGGATTTGAGGGGATTCAGCTTCATCTGATATTTTTTCAAGACGTTGAAGCACTCCTGCAAATCCTCTATATGCCATTCTGCCTTCTTCGACTTAACCAGCATTCCGTCGACGTGTACCTCCATGTTTGTCCCGATTAGCTCCTTGAACATGTGGTTGACTAGTTGCTGGTAAGTCGTACCAGCATTTTTCAAATCGAAGGGCATTACTATGTAACAGTAAAGCCTGGTATCAGTCCGAAAGCTAGTGTGTTCCTCATCAGGGGGATGCATATTAATCTGATTATATCTGGAGTATGCATCCATAAAAGAGAGAATCTCATGCCCTGTAGTAGCATCGACCAGTTGGTCGATCCTAGGGAGTGGGAAACAATCCTTGGGGCAGGCTTTATTGAGGTCTATGAAATCCACGCATGTTCACCATTTGCCATTCGGCTTGGGAACTAGCACGAAATTAGAGACCCACGATGGATAAAACACCACCCTGATGAACCCATTCTCCTTCAGCTTCTCGACTTCTTCTCATAAGGCCTTTGATCTATCTTTGTCGAGCAGCCTTCTTTATAGTTGCACCGGTGGAAAACTTTTTTCGATGTTCAGGACATGGCTGATGACTGTAGGGTCTATTCCGACCATGTCTTTGTGCAACCAGGCGAAGACTCACTGGTTCCTCCTCAAAAATTCCACCAGTGCTTGTTTTGTAGTTGTCTCTAAGTTTTTACTGACTTTCACAACCCTGGTCAGATTTTCTTCATCGAGTTGGACCTCTTCAAGGTCCTCGATGGGTCCTTCTTCTTCCTCAAAATCCCCAAAGCGAGGATCCAAGTCTCTATCCTCACTTTGGGCAACACCCTATTTGGTGACATTATCACCTGACTAGGCCTGAGCATCAATTTCCTTTTGCAACTCTTTTCCGGGAACATCTCTCGACACACCTTTCTTTACCTTGGTTATCGAGGCGTTGTAGCACTCCCTTGCTTCCTGCTGATTTCCCAATACGTATCCTACCCCTACTTCTATTGGGAATTTCATGGCAAGGTGCCATATTGAAGTGATGGCTCGTAGGTCGACCAGAATTGGGCTCCCAATTACAGCATTGTATGCCAAAGGACAATCAACTGTTATATTATTTTATAATATAATGTTTTAGATTAAATAAATGTGACAAAGAGTGTCACATATTGTAACATATAATAGAGAGTTACAATATTTAGATATATGAGATATATCCAAATAATGCAACATATTTGGTGTTACAAATTTTTAACTTCCAAATATTACCCTTTATTGTGTAAATTTGGTGTTACACAATATTGAGATGAATTTCATAAAGCCATATGTGAAATGGTTGTTAGAGATATGATTTTAACCTTAATAATGTGTTTTGGGAGTTACAAAATCATTTGGGAGGGTTTGGAACCATTTGGAAAAAAAACACATTTTTAAGTGCTGAAAATGGTCAGTGGCCGCGGCCACTGAATGTTGGTGGCTGCGGCCAGTGGGACAAAGAGTAGTGGCCGCGGCCACAGGCCAAAACTGACCATTTTTTTTCTTCAGTTTTTTCAATCTTTGTTGAACAGCTCAAAAAACCCAAATAACTCCCAAATCTCATTTTTAATTCCATATTAATCCAATTAAATATTGGTAACAACCATGGGGGTTGGTGGAATTTGAAATTCAAAGGGTGTCTCTAAACTCTATAAATAGGAGCCTATAGCTCACTTGAAAGACGCAACATTTCTATCCATTACAGCACTTGGCTAGAAACACCTTGAGGCTTGATAATTCCAGAAAGCATTTCCAATATCTGAGAGAGATCCCTTAGTGCTTGAGTTAGGGGGAAATAAGCTTTTGGACAAAGGTTTCAAACCTTGTTCAAGTTGGTGATCCCCAACACTCTTCACTTTGGTTGTGTGAGTGAGAGTATCTTATTATTTTGTTCTTGTTCTTATTTTCTTCTATTATTTTTCTTCTTATCATTCTTGTTATATTTACTTGTATCTTTCCTTAAGAGTTGTAATCTCATCTACATCTTTCTTTCTACTACCTCAACTTTATTTGTATCTTTTTGTCAAAAGTTGTATTTTCTATTTCAATCCTCTTCTTCTTCTTTCTCTATATTTATTTGTACTTTCAGTCATTGAATTGTAACCTTATTTAATAAATCTATATTTATTTGGAATATATTGCCTAGAGTTGTAATACTCTTACCTATTTCCATTGAGGCAATCTATTTTTTCCTAACATCAACTACTATGAAAGTAGTGAGTAATGTCTTGTTAGCAGGTGCAATACCTGTTGTAACTAGAAGCCTAATCGACCCAGTTAGGGCGAGCCCTTCGCTGGAAAAACCATAGATGGTTTGGTTGCATGGCTCCAGGTCCTTTACGGACAACTTCATTCTCTCCAGTGAAGACTTGTATAGGATGTTGACCGAGCTTCCTGTGTCAACGAACACCCTCTTCACCATCATGTTAGCAATTTTCACGTCTATGACCAGCGGATCAGAGTGTGGGAATCGTCTTCAGAGAAGGTTATTAATTCCTCCTCTGTTCGAGCCTTCATTGGTGCTCTATCCTCCACACTCATCATCTCGATGTCTTGGTCGTGGCGTAGGGTTCGAGCGTATCGTTCCCTTGCCTTCCCACTGCCTCCTACAAGGTGTGGGCCTCCACAGATGGTGAGTAAAGTGCCTGCCACAGGAGTTGGCTATAGGGGTGGTGAGTGTTGGCGTGCAGGCGCCTGCTCGTTTCCACTTTGAGCCTCTCGCTGGGATCCTCCTGCGGCTCGCACATATCTCCTTAGATGTCCCTACCTAATCAAGAACTCGATCTCGTCTTTCAACTGGTTGCATTCGTCAGTATCGTGCCCGTAGTTGTTGTGAAAATGACAGAACTTCGTTGTATCTCTCTTGGAGATATCTTTCCTTATAGGTGCGGGTCGTTTGTAAGGCACGCTTGAGCTGGTCGCCTGGTAGACTTCCGCTCAGCTTTCGACAAGGGCTGTGTAGTTGGTGAATCTCGGCTCGTATCGACTGCCTTTGGGGCATTTATTCTCAGAAGTTGAGGGTTCATTGTTCGCCCGTTTTCCACCGTTCCTACAATTTCCATTCCCATTGCCGTTGCCGTTGCCATTGGGTTTTTCTGACCCGTTGGCGACTTTGGCGGGTTCTTCCTTCAGCCCTTTGTCTTTTGTTGGCGATTTCCCTTCATTGGAAATCGTGTCATCGAGCTTGATATATTGATCAGCCCGATCCAAAAACTCCTGGGTACTTCTTACTCCAGAGGGGTGAATGGCGTCTAACCCCAGGAGTTAGAGCCATCATCTTACCTTCATCGCCCACTATCTTGGCTCCAACTGCTGCTCGCATGATGCATTGGACATATTCTTTTAAGGGCTTTCCCTCCTTCTGGTGTATCTCGAACAGTTGGTTGGCCTTTATGGGGTGTACGCGACTCGCGTAGAATTGTACGTAAAATTCCTTCACGAACATCTCCCAAGATACTATACTAGCAAGAGGGAACTTAAAGAACCACTCTTGGGCGGTGTCAGATAGTGTTGTGGGGAAGATCCTACAGCAAGCATCTTCCGACACTTTTTATATATCCATTTGTATCTCAAACTTATAAACGTGAGATACTAGGTCTCCGTACCCATCAAAGTTCGCCAATGTTGGCATCTTGAACTTACTGGGGGTTTTAGCCGCAACAATCCTCTGTACAAAGGGAGTGCCCCTCCTCCTATCATACTCTGTATGGGACGTCCGTCCCCCGACCAGCTGTTGTACTTCCTAGTTCAAAGCATCAATCTGAGCCTAAACTGCTTCTGGGACTGCAGGGGCGACCGGTGTTGGGGGAGCGTACTCATCATGTCTTTCACGTCGGTCGTTGAGTACGTCCCTTAAGTCGTCATCCCTACGTCTCTAGTTGCTGACTCCTATCTGATCAAAGACGTTCTGTTGTCTGGGTTTCCCCCCAGTGTTATGGCTAGCTGGCATGTTTTCTCTAGGCAGGGGACTTCTACCTCCCCCTCTTTCTTCATTCCTCCGACCAGCATCTCTTCTGTCGGAATCAAACTCATTATAGCCATGGCCATCTCTAAACTATGGCTGACTATGGCGTGACCGACTGTTCATGCTATTCCCTCCCGAGCATCAGGGGGAGGCCTGCGCTAGTCGTTGGGTCACCGTGCATTGTTATGCCATGGGGGGCCCCTGACCGCAGAGCCTGACTCATTGTTCCTTCTGTTGGCAGAAGGACGCTGCCCCCTACTCAGTAGATTTGGCTCTTCATCCCCTAGGCGTATAGGGCTGTAGGGTGGTTGCCCGACCCTATTCTACCTCAGGCACTGGGGATTTCCTCGACCAGCCTAAGATGGAAGCTGCTGCTCAGGATCCCTAGGTGGGACATCATCCTGAGCCATAGGCGGCTGTTCTGGCCTTTGAGGGCTTGCTGGCTGGAGGGGAGGACTAGGATTGGGAGTCCTCTGAGTCGGCGAACTCGGTGGATGATCTGGCTGAGAGGCTGGCACAGCCTAACTCCGAGCCAATTGGATGGCTGCTTCGAGAGCGGCCATGGCATCTCTCTGCCGACAGTCCATGTCCGCCTGCAGCTCACTCAACTATTGGCGCTGGCGCTCAATTTCCCTCTGCTGCATCGTCATTGTCTCCACATCATTCTCCTGATTGGCCCTCAAATTAGCCAACTCGTCCTGCAACACTCCCAGTGTTGCCCTCAGTGTTTCGGAATCTAACTCCTCCTCTTCAAACTCCAAATATTGTTCATTCTCAGCCACATTTGGGGGAGGAGGTTAGGATGTTGCAGTGCCAGTGGTCTGTCCAGCCTTCTTGGATGTCTTCGCCATTAGATTTTCTTATAGTTTTTTATCAATCTCTCAATGAAAGCACCATAATGTTGACCCTCGATTTGGCCAACGATACAGAGTCAAATATACGACAGAAAATGAGACGACGATTAAGAGTTTAATCTAGCGGTCAAGAAGAAAACACCAACGATTTATAGTGGTTTGACCCCAAAGAATGGTAATGACCTACGTCCACTTAGTGCTATTATTAAGAATGAATCTCAAAGCTGTGATCAAAGAATTAGGGTTCTTGAATTTCACAAACCTTGGGAGAATTACAATAAAATGATGGATAATCACACTATAGCTCTCTCTCTCTCAATACTCAAGAAAAAGATTCAGAGATCAAAAAGTCCCTTCCTTGAGCTATTTCATGCATATTTATAGGCTCAAGGAGGGTTACATGGGCTAGTGGGCCTTAACTTTCCTTAATAACCGCGTATCAAGGTAATAAAGAGGAATATTCAATGCAATTATTATAGGATTACAATCTTAGAAGTAAATAAAGCAAATTATATGACTAGCCTGATCGTATCTAATAGTTAAGCCTGACGAAGTGATGTGCCTCTGGTCCATAGTCGAACAGCACTTCTGCCACGTATCAACCACATGTGAGAAATCCTTGCCACATCATCAGCAGCCATTTTTTGGGTAAACAACTTTGCTGCGAGGTTTGAAGTTTTGGACATAGTCATTTTCCAGAAAAGTAGCATTCGTAGAAGTAAACACTATATTTTCTGAATGACTATAGAAAAGTCCACCCCGAGTACCTTTAGGATAGCCAACAAACATGCAAACTTCAATTTGCGGTTCTAGCTTTCCATCCTATTTCCTCAGGACGTGGGCGGGACACCCCCAGATTCTATAATGGCGTAAACTAGGTTCACGACCATTCCAACGTTCTAATGGTGTTTGGAGATTGATTTAGACGACACGACATTGAGAATGTCGTTCGCGGTTTCAATTGCATGTCCCCAGAACGAAGTTGGTAGAGTTGAGTAACTAAGCATGCATCTAACTATTTCCAATAAAGTTCTGTTCCGGTGTTTTGCTGCACCATTTTGTTGCAGAGTACCTGGGGTAGTAAGTTGTGATAAAATCCAAAGTTCAGTTAAATGATTTTGGAACTTCATATCCAAATATTCTCCACCCCTATCAGGTCGCAAGATCTTTAACATTTTACCTAATTGGTTCTGAACCATTGCTAGGAATTCCTGAAACTTTGAAAATGTTTCTGATTTTCGATGCAGTAGGTAAACACATGAGTATATAGAGTAATCTTCAATGGAAGTGAAGAAATACTCAAAACCACTCATGGCTTGTACATTCAAAGGTCCATAAACATCTTAATGCACAAGACCAAGTGGTTCTTTGGCCCTATCACCCTTTGCAGAGAATGGACGCTTGGTTAGTTTGCCTTCTAGACAAGATTCACAGATAGGTAATTCAATTAAGGTGAGTTCCCTCAAAGGTCTGTCCTTTATAATTCTTTGAATACGTCATTTTATTGTTATCGATCTTTTGACGTTTATTGGTCCTAGGTTTAGCTACTTTGAATAAATCATTGTTAAGAGCGAGGGGTTCGTTAGGTCACAGAATATAATGCCCGTTTTCCAAACATGCAATACACAATTGTGATCCATTGAAAGAAATAGATATATTAGAACTTGTGAAAGTCATAACAAATCATTCTAATTGCAACATGGAAGCTGAAATTAAATTTCTACTACAATCCGGAATAAAGAATACATCATTTAAAATTTATTTCTGAACTTCAGACGAGCTCTTCCTCTAGCTTGGACAACAACAAACGCTCCATTCCCAACTCTAAGCTCTAAGCCACCTTTGACCACTTCCTCCCACGATTCAAGAAGCTGTAAAGAATTACAAACATGATTAGTAGATCCAGAATCAATAATCCAAACGGTTTTATCATTCACTAAAGCACATGTTTCCAAGATAAATGAACTATAATCATTACCTTTGCTTTTAGCTGCTAGAAACTTGGGGCAATCCTGTTTCCAATGCCCCTTCTCTTTGTAGTGAAAACACTTACCTTTACCTTTCTTGTTTTTCTTGTTCTTCCCCTTAGGCGTCTGTGCACTTGGTTGTGCACTCGTCTTTGTAGGCTTGGGGTTGTTGTTTTGTCCACCTTTCCTCTTGTTTAAAGCTTTCAAAGACGAAGCTTGGTTAGCTTCAGTCTTAGCTGGATCAGCAGCAACAATAGTAGTCTTATTTTCTCCTCCTTTACTAGGTCCACCCATGATAGGCTCAAAAATCTGAAGCTCGTTCATGAGCTGCGTCAGACCATAGTTGTGTTGATCACGAACGTGTAGACATGAAGCCATTCGAGCATTTATGGTGTCTTCACGTATGTGCGGAGATGGTGCTATCCAAGCATTTATTGTTGCATCACGAGCATTTCCATCACAAACGTGCAGACACGGTGCTCGTTCTGGGGATTCCTCGTTCATGACGAATTTAGAGTTTTCACCAATCTACTCTATGTTGATATTCTGCTTCCAATTAAGGAAGTTTTCTCCAGTGAGTTATCCCATCGAAAGTTGAGAAAGGATGGGAGTATACACAGACACTGCTTAACTTAAAACTACAAATTACCAATAAAATAGAAATCAATCACATTTGTTCAAAAAAAAAAATTTCTATTCACACAAATTTCAAGAAATAGCACAACACATACCAAAAATATGTAAGATATGAGAAAAAATACCAAAAACAAGCATATCTCTATTTCTTAAGTTTTTAACTAATCTATGATATCCTTGTCCCGATTGGCGAGAGTAAAAAAATACCACTAGTTAAATAGAGTTGTAAACTCATTTAATAATGGACACCACTATTAACAACCTACTATTCGATCAAAATAAAAAAACAAAATCTCTTATTTTATGAGCTAGACCCACGGTTTCGATAATCATAGATTTAGTTCTAGTAGTCACACTAGGGGTGAGTCTAGTAGAATTTGACCTATAATTATCTATCTTTTGAAATCTAACCTGTCAAAATAACTAATGAACACCTTCCGTAGGGGGACGAATAAAAGGGCCTCGAGGCCCCATTAAGCTATTGACTATGTTAAACTAACGGTGGAGATCGAATAAAAATCTTAAAATAAGCTCATTATAAAATTAAAAAAAATATATTTTTATTTTTTTTCGAAAATTAATGACTAGTTCTCCAAAAAATTGTAAGATTAGAATTTTTAAAACCAATGTCCTGTAATTTCCTATTAATTCTAAAGTGTCACACTGAAAAAAATTCAATTAATTTAGAATTAATTTGTTGCTAATCAATATTTAGGTTTAACTAATATAATGAACATATACAATTAAGTCCAACTCAGGTAAATGGGTCTTAACAATTGGGCTTGTATGGAGGAGGGCTGGGTCCAGTATGTCGTTCCCACTACAAAAGCCTCAAATCTTCCATACAAGGTCCAAAAGACAGGAATTTAAACATTTGTTTTATTAATTGTTATTAATTGATTAGGCCTACTATAGTCATGAGAAGAAAATGGGCATTCACAAGTGGAATCACCCACAAGAGAGGAATTTAAACTTTACATTTTCTAATGGGCCCAAATAAAACCTATCATTTTATGAATATTTTATTTGGCAAAAACCATATATCTAACAAACATATGGGTCACTATATGTATCTAAGCCCAATTGTAAAAATACCACATATAGTGCAAACAGACATGTTATAATTGGATGGGCCTAATCATGTTACTATATGAGCAATTCTATGAATTTATGCAAAAATACCACAATTTATTTCATTTGCAAAAATACCACAATTAATTATCTAGAATTTATCCAAAAAAAAATTCAAATTAATTAAATTTTTATAAAAATAAGTCAATTTAAATGAAATTTATCAATAATTAACAATAGTTAATTTAAATTTCATTTATCAACAATCAACTTGGTTTAGGTTAATTTGAAAAAAAAATATTAATATAATTTAAATAGGATTTATCAACAATTAACCAAAGTTAATTTAAATCCCATTTATTAAAAAAATATTTTATTAGTTGGCTGAAAAAATGATATTTTTCAAAATTTAACCAATTTTAAATTTTAAAATCATTATCTTAACTCTTTTTAGAAAATATTTTGTGTTATTACAACTATAGCTAATATTTTAACCATTAAAAAAATAAAATATTAATAGTTATAACAATCCTAAAATATCTCAAAACAATTAATCAAATTCAAATATCCATAAAAATATCTAACTAACAATATTCAAATTTCAAATAATTTAAATATTAAAAACTATAGAATAAAAAGATATTTATACTTTCAAATAAAGAATTAATAAAAATATCAAGAATTTAAAAGAAAATATCTTAAATATCTGATATCTTAATTCTAATATTTTAATATATTAAAAGATTTAAAATTAAGTTGTTAGTCTATTTTTAAATTTGAATTTGAATCTTTGTAGAAAATATATAATTATTTAAATCTCAACTAACAAAAATATCTTATATTTTAAAAAACAAATTTGATATTTTTGGCTTTAATTATAAATAATTAATTTTCATAATTTTAATTTCTTTAATTTAAAAAAAAAATTCTGGATGAACAGTACCCGTTACTGTTCACCCAATTGGCTTGGCTGCAGGGGGCGCGCACGCAGGAGCAGAAGGCCAAGGGATGCGCGCCGATGGCTAGGCTGGCTACCTGGTGTGCGCACGCGATGATAGCTAGAAGAAAAAAATTTCAGAAAAGTTTTTTGTGCGATTTTTCAAACCAAAACTATTTTCTAATTAATTTTTAACATGTTTTACACAAAATAAAGCATATATAAAAATTAATGGCATAGAAAACACAACAAAATAACCTAAAATTGCTAATAATCACATAAAATTTAATATGCTTCATAAAAACATGAAAACCATCAAATTATTCAAACATATCAAATAATCCAATTTTAAACATGTTCATTCATGAAAATAAAGATTACCAAAGGCTCTGAGGCCAGTTGTTAGAAAACTTATACATGATCTTTATTTATTTTCATATAGATCTAATATAAAACAAATTAATATGAGATAACCTAGAACATGTTTCTAAAATTGAATTCAAAGAGAAACAATGATAAGAACACTTACAGTATACGCAGCAGAATGAAAGAGTCATTCCTTCAGTTTCTCTAACTCTTGTATCATTTCTGTCGCAGAGTATTATCAAGAAACTAAACTGTTCTTCTAATTTCTTCACAGTCTTCCAATGTATCCTCAGAATCACCTAGACTAGAGTGGGAAATTCTCAACACATGAGATAGATACAGAGAGAAGAAGAGAAAATAGCAAAGAGGCTTAGAAAATGACTTGTGTTTAGAGAGAATCTAAAACTATCAGAAAACCTGTGATTAAACTTACCTGTCGTCTCATAACTTATGTTTTGACTTCTTTCTAAGCACTCCTTTTATAGACTCAATTAGGCCATTTAGTTTAATAAATAATCAATAAAATAATAGCCAATTAGAAGCCTTAGGTCGAAATTATCATGGGCTTTAGGCACGTGAAGTTTCCCATTTGATTATAAGTCCATTGGACTTAAAATCAAGGTCTGTATTATTTTCTATTGATTTAATTAATTCAATAATTATTTAAATCCTTTATCAAATTAATTATTTATAATTTGTACCTTGATTTAAACTTATTTATTAATTTAAATACCAATTTATCTTAATTAATAAATTTGCCCTAATTATCTCTTTTCTTCTCAATAATACATAACTCTGTGAAACTATCCAAAATTGACCTGGTCAACTTTAATAATTCTAATTGATAATTAAATCAATTAATTGAGACTATCTGGATGATTTTATCCAAGGTACAATGAGGACCATGGGCCTATGAAATCAAGCTCTAATAAGTTATCATAAATCTAACAAATAAATTTACTAACTTATTAATTCCTCGTGACTCCACTATAGACTCGAAATTGCACTCTTGAATTCATAGAACACTCTATAACGAATATAGATATGCTATTAATTATCCATTGTTACAACCATAATTGTCACTCAATCCTCTATAGACGGTCTACAATGATATGGGACTAAAATACCATTTTACTCCTCATCGTATTTTATCCTTAAAACACTTAGTTCCTTGTAAATGGTATTTCAGTAAACTAATTTAATTACAGAAATGAGATCTCTATCATTTAACACCTTGAACCAAACTAAAAGGAAACCATTGTTTCACTTCTTCATCAGAAGCTATAGATATTCATATCTATCAGATATTCATATCTATCATTAACACTCCCACTCAATTCTACTACCGAGTTCCCAAGATGTAAGTATGGGCTAGTCTGTAGGGTAAGCTGGTAATGAACAAGTCAAAGAACTTAAATAATGCAATCAGTTATAATACTAACCACTCAGAATTGAGATTGAATTGACCTATGGTCAACTATATGATATGACTAGAATAGATAATAACGGTATGTTTACTTATCTCATCAACTGTCAATATCGGTCTTGCCCGGTGTAACAAATACATCCGATCTTATCTACTTTGCTAATGTTCTGGAAAGAACATAACACCACAATGTGTAAGTGGATCATATCGTAGATTGGCAAGTCAGTGTAAATCCTGTGCACTGACTAGTCTTAGGACTAACTTATTTTGAACATATAATTATATTTATATTCCACTGTGATTACGTCACTATAAATAAGATTAGCTATATGCTCGAGATTTAATAGAAGTTTATATTAAACAAACAATAATGAAAATAAAACATGTGAGCAAAGTGATTGACCAGGTCAAAAAAAATGATTTCTATTCTTTTATTGATAATAAAATGAGATTACAAAGAATTTGGATTTTAATTAGGGCATAAAACCCCAACAGTCATATCCTTAATGCCCTATCTGATAGGCTATATGACCTCTATACCAATACCAAATCTGCGCAGATTTGGGATGCCTTGGAGAGTAAGCACAAGGCCAAGGAAGAAGGTACAAGAAAGTTCTTAATTTCTCAATATTTTGAATTTTCTTTCATTAATGGAAAAACTCTCTTACCTCAAATTCATGAGTTACAAGTGATTGTGAACAAGTTGAAAGTTCTCAAGATTGAGCTTCCCGAGGCCTTTCATGTTATTGAAATAGTGGCAAAATTACCACCAACTTAGAGGAGATATAGGAAAAGAATCCTCCATAAGAATGAGGATTACACTTTGGAAGAGATCCAAAAACACATTAGAATTGAAGAGGTGTCGAGAATTAGAGACAAGGGTGTGAATGAGTCTAAAGATGAGACTTCCAAGGCCAATGTTGTTTCACACAAGCATTCCAAGGGCAACAACAACAAAAAGGGTAGTGTGAACCCTTTAGGTCCAAAGAAAGATCATGGACAATTCAAAGACGTGAGATGTCATTGTTTTGTTTGTGGAAAATCAGGGCATTATGCTAGAGTATGTAGGCACCAAAAGGACCCACATGAGAATGAGGTAAATGTTATTGAAGAGGAAGAAGAGATCCTAGCATGATTACCATGTTTGTGTGCCTTGTTGGGAAATGGTTGTTTTCATGTAATGACCTATAGTAAAGCTTGTACACTTAAAAGCTATCAATAAAATTAAAGTATTTTTCTATGATAATTCTTTATTTTGCTATGAGATTAATTATTGTGACATGAGACATTTGTGTGAGATATTAACAACGTTTCAAAATGAACTTGTTAAAATAATAGGTAAGAGTGTAAACATATTATTCCATAATGTGATTATTTGTTTCGGAAATTCTCACAATACATTTGTGTTCATAGTTTTTTATTTTGTGAAATATATAAAAGAAAGAAACTAAGTGAAAGTTATTTTCAAAGAAAGTGTATCTTGCTTTATCGAATAAATAAATCAAGATAAACATTGAGATTTTTTATCATGATCTATTGAGAGTTTATCATGTGGCTTAAAGGACTCATGATGAACTTTGTGAATTATAAGTGTAGATTTATCTTGGAAAATAAAGGACTTAATAGAAATAAAGAAATTTCATTTAAAAGTGATCTTTTCAATTTATGTGAGAAATGTGGGGGTGATGCTCCAAACTTAATCAAATTATTTTCATAATGGTTGATTAATTTGGTCATCCTATCAAATAGGTGATTTATAATTCCACATTCTAAATTACTTTTGTAACGCCCTACTACCTTAGAGGCGTTACTATGTGAGATATAAATGTGTCATTTGCTCGCAAATCGAGGTTTTAGGTTAAAAGTGTGACTAAATTTAAATAAAACTCATTTAATGGAATTAGTGATAAAGATTTGGAAATTCATGAAATAATAAAAAATTATACAGTTGGGATCCCAAAATATTGTTTAGAAAATGTATTACAACTCAAATATATAAATACAGTCAACCTAGGTGACAAAGTAGTTCATTCCAATACATATCCCAAAATAACCCTGGCCATGGCAGCCAAGTAGGCCAAACATGTACCCGTCGCTCCACGCTCTGCGTGCTCATGGTTGGTCGACCTTTCCTTTGCCCTTACCTGCACCACAGAGCACTCATGAGACAAAGCCCAGCAAGAAAACTCAACATATAACATATTACATATCAATCCAACAATATACAATAGAACAGTTAACAGACTAAACACATAGCGGCCTACGCTGACCAAGTGCTTTACCAGGCCCTGGATCTGCAGTCTTCATCGAGTGGGTGGATACAACTGTTAGAAAACTTATACAAGATCTTTATTTATTTTCATGTAGATCTAATATTAAACAAATTAATATGAGATAACCTAGAACATGTTTATACAATTGAATTCAAAGAGAAACAAAGATAAGAATACTTACAGTATATGCAGCAGAATGAAAGAGTCATTCCTTTAGTTTCTCTAAATCTTGTATCCTTTCTGTCGCAGAGTATTATCAAGAAACTGAACTGTTCTTATAATTTCTTCACAGTCTTCCAATGTATCCTTAGAATCACCTAGACTAGAGTGAGAAATTCTCAACACATGAGAGAGATACAGAGAGAAGAAGAGAAAATAACAAAGAGGCTTAGAAAAGGACTTGTGTTTAGAGAAAATCTAAAACTATTAGAAAACTAGTGTTAAACTTATCTAGCTTGTGTTTCGACTTCTCTCTAAGCACTCCTTTTATAGACTCCGTTAGGCCATTTAATTTAATAAAAAAAATCAATAAAATAATAGCCAATTTGAAGCCCTAGGTCGAAATTATCATGGGCTTTAGAACTTCTACAAAAAAGGCTTTTCTCTACAGTTTTTTTACTTAATACACTGTGATTTTCGAGAGTATTGAAAAACGTAGTGTATTGAACCGTAGAGAAAAATGGTATGCCAACCACAGAGAAAGAACATCTTTCTCTGCAGTTGTAATAAGCCAACCACAGAGAAAGATGTACTTATCTCCGCGGTTTTTTTAAAACAACCGCAGAGAAAGAAAGACTTTTCTCCGCGGTTTTATTGAAAGAATCGCAGAGGAAAGTATTGTCATTTTCAAAACTTTGACCAAGCATAGCTTTGTGCTCACTTGTCTGTTTATGGTGTTTTTCTTTAAACTTTGGTATTTTTTCAAGATGTATCTAGCAGCATACAAAGAAGATCTGAAAACCTGGAAAAAAAAAAAAAAAAAAAACTATTTTTTTAGGTTTGGTCACCGAAAAATCTGAGGGGAAAAAATTCAGCAACCAAATTAACGATTCATGAAAAACCCTCTCAAATTTTTTATTTCTATTTGTCTATTTCACACAAAATAAACTCTAAAAATAATGATGAAAAAAAAACAAAAATCTATGCAAACAAAGATATATAGATCATTACCTATTTTGAAGCTCAAGAACACAATGTATGGCCAAAAATACAGTGAAAATAGACAATTTTTCGACCAAATCCTAACCTATTTTACTACCAAAAACCTGAAAATAGACAAATATCAAGCATCTACTTCAGTTTTTAACTAAGATTTTGCTAAAAATGATGAAAAAAAATACTAAGATTAAGGTTGAAAGACATACCGCCACTGCTGAAGAAGTTTTTCGCGAAATGAAGTAGGTATGCGAATAGGGAAGAATGAGTTTATATATAGGTCTGGAACCTTTTCAGCGCGGTTTTCTTAAGAAAACCGAAGAGAAAGAAAGACTTTTCTCTGCGGTTTTCTTAAGAAAACCACAAAGAAAAGTATTCTAATTTTAAAATTTTTACCAAGCATAACTTTGTGCTCGGTTGTCTGTTTTGAGTGTTTTTTTTTACTTTGTTATTTTTTTCGAGATCTATCCAAAGAAAAGACTATTTTCTTTGAATAGACCTCGAAAAATATCAAAGTTAAAAGAAAAACACCCAAAACGGACAACTGAGCACAAAGTTATGCTTTGTAAAAGTTTTGAAAAATTACAATACTTTTCTCTGCGGTTTTTTTCAATAAAACTGCAGAGAAAAGTCTATCTTTCTCTGCGGTTTTCTTAAAAAATGCGGAGAAAAGTAGTGCAACTTTTCTCAGCGCTTTTTTTAAGAAAACCACAGTGAAAAAGTTTCCACTTCCCACATGTCCTACTTTACATTGCGCTTTTTCAAAAAACCGCAGTAACATAGTTCCTAAGTGTCCTTAAATCATTTTCTCTGCACTTTTTATTTTAGATTGAAAAAAAAAAAGCGCAAAGAAATCCTATATTTGTAGAAGTGTAGGCCCGTTAAATTTCTCATTTGATTATAAGCCCATTAAACTTACAATCAAGGCCTGTATTATTTTATATTGATTTAATTATTTAAATCATTTATCAAATTAATTATTTATAATTTGAACCTTGATTTAAACTTATTTATTAATTTAGATACCAATTTATCTTAATTAATAAATCTGCCCTAATTTCTCTTTTCTTCTCTAAATTACATAACTCTGCGAAACTATCCAAAATTGACCTGATAAACTTTGATAATTCTAATTGATAGTTAAATCAATTAATTGAGACTATCTGGATGATTTTATCAAAGGTACAATGGGGACCATGGGCCTATGAAATCAAGCTCCAATAAGTTATCATAAAACTAACAAATAAATTGACTAACTTATTAATTCCTCGTGACTCCACTAAAGACTCGGAATTGCACTCTTGAATTCATAGAACGCTCTATAAAAAATATAGATACGCTATTAATTATTCATTGTTACAACAATAATTGTCACTCAATCGTCTATAGATGGTCTACAATGAGATGGGACTAAAATACGGTTTTACCCCTCATTGTATTTTATCCTTAAAACACTTAGTTCCTTGCAAATGATATTTCAGTAAACTAATTTAATTACAGAAATGAGATCTCTATCATTTAACACCTTGAGCCAAACTAAAAGGAAACCATAATTTCACTTCTTCATCAGAAGCTATAGATGTTCATATCTATGATTAACACTCCCACTCAATTATATTATCGAGTTCCCAAGATGTAAGTATGGGCTAGTCTGTGGGGTAAGCTGGTAACGAACAAGTCAAAGTACTCAAATAATACAATCAGTTAGAATACTGACCACTCAGAATTGAGATTGAATTGACCTATGGTCAACTATATGATTTGACTAGAATAGATAATAACGGTGTGCTTACTTGTCTTATCAATTTTCAATATCGGTCCAGTCCGATGTAACAAATACATATGATCTTATTTACTTTGCTAATGTTCTGGAAAGAACATAACACTACAATGCGTAAGTAGATCATATCGTAGATTGGCAAGTTAGTGTAAATCCTGTGCACTGACTAATCTTAGGACCAACTTATTTTGAACATAAAATCATATTTATATTCCACTGTGATTACGTCACTATAAATATGATTAGCTATATGCTTAGGATTTAATAGAAGTTTATTGTTGACCCTCAAATCATCCAACGACACGGAGTCAAGTATATGATAGGATATATAAACGACACTTGAAAAGATGATCTAATGGAAAGGAAAAACACCAAGAATTATAGTGGTTCGGCCTCAGTGATTGGTAATGACCTACGTCCACTTTGTGATATTGTTATTATAGAATCCTAAAGTTATGATCAAAGAACTAGGGTTCTTGAGTTTCACAACTCTTAGGCGTAATACAATCAGATGGTAACAACTCACCTTAGCTCGTTTCCTCTCAATCTTAAGCAAAAAAGCTAAAATGAATCCAAAAGTCCTTTCCTTGAGCTATTTCATGTGTATTTATAGGCTCAAGGAGGGTTACATATGATAATGTGTCATATCTTATCCTTAATAACCACGTATCAAGAATAATTATGAAGAGATATTAAAATGTAGTTAATATTAGATTACAACCTAAGAAGGAAATAAATCGGGCTTCACGACCAGCCTGGTCGTGAGAAAAATTAACACCGACGAGGAGGTGCGCCTCTGGTCAATAGCCGAACAGCACCTCTGCCTTTTAATTCTGCCACGTGTCAATCCATGTGTAAGTTATCTTTGCCACATCATCAATGACCTTTTTTGGGTAAACATTTGCCCCCCAAGTTTATTTATTGCGACCAGCAATAAGTAAACTTAGGAAACTAACATTTCGTATGCCCCACGAAGTCTGTCAGAACCGCCCATGTCTTCTCGAAAAACGTGACCAATCATGTCTAATCAGGTCCTTTCAGTTTCCCAAAAGTCTGTCCGACAACCATTCCACTTCCCCATACTTAGAAAAAGTAACTCGTGATTGCCTCTTTTATCGTGCCTTGGTCTTCATAAATAATCCTCAAGTTACCATTTTTACCTTTTACTTGCCTTTGCCTTCTTGAAGAACGCTGAAGAACTCGCGCCCCAAAGCCTAGAAACTTTCAGACATCTATACTTAGACGCCTGATAGCTCTCATCTCTGGACTTTAATCTTTATTTGAGTAAGTTTCACAAATTTTCTTGTCCTTTTAGTTGCTATTCGAAACTGCCTTATACGTGTTTTTATCTCTGAACTCCTTTATGTTCTTGGCCGAAAATATATGGGGATCATTTGCATGTTGATATATGATTAATAAGGTAGTGAAATATTGTTTCGTATGAGTTAGGAGCTAGTTTGGTAGTCGAGATTGTAGATTTAGGACGTAAAATCGAAGTAAAAATTCGATTTTTAAGCTAGGTGAAAAATTGGGTTTTTCCCGCCCCTTCAAAGTCGAAAAAGCTTTTTCCCAAAAAACTTTTTACTTCCGCTTTTCAATCTATTTTTCAAACTGCTCGTATAGAACTTAGTGTTTCTGTTAGAATGCTACTGGTTGTATACGCGAGCAACGTTATTCCAACTTTCAACACAAGCTTTTAAGTTGTGCGTCTTATCTCCTCCTTTCTCTGTTCGCAGCTTTCATGCAAGATCCATGGGGAGGAGAAAGATCCATCGACGACGACTTATTGGCTCAGCTGCTTGAGGACGAGGAGCAGCCGTCATCGCTAATACCTGACATTTCCTTTTCTCGTGCCACTTTAAACAATCCATCTGTCCTTATTCAAAATATGGCTTGAGCAAAAACTACAGCCCAGAAAAAGAAAACTCCCAATCCTTCAAATCAGCCTGCTCCTCGGGCTGAAATTCCCTCGACCAGTGGTCGAGCAAAAAATATTCCTGACCCCAATATCCAAACTCACGCTCAGCCTCGAAATACCATTCAACCTGATGTTGAGTGGTATGTAGTACCTGAGAGCCAGGTGACAATCAGGATGATTGCCAACTATATCAGAAAATATGGACTCCCGGGGGTGACATTTGACGGGCGAACCTACCCGGAGGCGCCTTCAGTGCCTGGTCGAGGTACCATATTGAGGTAGGGGCTACCTTGCCTCTTCATTCATTCTTCCAAGGGGTGGCCAACTATTTCGGAGTCGCCCCTTTCCAAATAACTCCCAATGGGTATAGAATGCTTGCAGCACTCTATATCCTTTACAGCCACAAAAAATGGCCCGTGCCAACTCCTCATGAGGTTAACTATTTGTTCGACCTCAAATCCAACCCCAACCAAGAAGGTACGGAGTTCTTTCACTTTTGCCACCAGGAGACTGGGCGCACCTTCTTGACTGACACCTCTCACATATCGAACGTGGGGAGGTACTACCAAGAGTATTTCCTTACGACTGACATGATTGAGAACAATCTGGCCTTTACTCAAGGAGGTAAAACCTTTGTATCACTGGCTGTTAATCTTTATTTAGTGTTTCCTCCACACTTCCTTAGACTTTTAAAGCATTTCAGGCCCATGGCTGCGACCAGACCCCACTCCAGACATGGAGTTGAGATCAGCCCTCTTGGCCAGTAAGACTGACGTGGAGAAAAGCGTCAAACATCTGGTCACAGAGGCTAACCTTAGGCTGGTCAGCCTTTTGGCCCCTCATCAGGACATGAGGGAGTCAACAGCGGGGAGTGCTACAGGTGGAGAAGTTCCCGAGCAGCACCCAGACATGGAACAAACTCATCCGAGGAGGGCCACCGGAGTAACACTAGGGAACCTTCCAGCACCCCGCAGGCTGTCGCTCCCCCTGCCCCAAAGGGAAAAGGGAAAAAGAAAGTCATCGAACCCCTCGAGCCCCTCAATGAATCTTCGGATGAGAACGGTACTGATCTCTTGCTCTTAGATAGCTTGCCACTTCCCTGTCACTTATTTGACGGAGACAGCAATTTTAAATACGCTCCAAATTTAGATTCATCTTTCTTCATGTCAAAGAGTGAGTATAAGACTAGTAGAGTTTATAATGTAGCGACCAGTAATGATAGCTCGGGTCTTTCACTTACAATTTTTTCTATTTCTTTTCCTGACATAACATATTTAATTGTTTATATTGTCTCACTACTCGAATGTTTGCTTTTGTTTCAGATATGGACTCCGAGTGCGTGTTCGACATATACAGTGCCTCTGATGCTCCCGCGGCTCCCTCGAGCAAAAAGAAAGCGAGCAAGAGGCATCCTGGGGAAAGCAGTAAAATGCCTTAGGCTAAGAAGCCTCGCACTGCAAGCCTCCCGGAGGATGGACCCTCAGCCAATGCAACACCACCCCCTTCTCCTCACGAGCAGCAGACACCCCCTGCTCCTGCCGGGTCGACTCCATCTCCAGCGGCCCCAACTGACCAGACTCATCAGGCTGGTCTTGCTTCCACTGGGGGCGACATAACAAGTCATGCCTTCAGATCGGTCAAAGACAGGGTCGCGAAAATTGTGAAGCATGACCGCTGTCGAGAGGCGATGGCTACGACTGAGACAATGGATGTTGACCAGATCCTAACCCGCGCTTTAAATGAATTTGCCAATGTAAGTTATCTTTTCATGTGGAGACGGCTTCTTGTATACTTTACAGTCAGTCTAATCTTTGCTCTGACCGCAGGCATTTCCTTGGTGACTGGCATGGACGGGGTGGATAATGAAACTGCAGATGTCGTCGATCAGGGTACCCCTCAAGATCCTCCAGATTTGTAGTCTGCTATTTCTTTTAATTTTTCAAGTACTCGACCTAAGGGTCGTAATGTAAATACATTAATTTTTTATTGCTGCATGGGCAGCTATTTTCTTTTTAATCAGACAATTACATCCGAGCAATTCTGCTCGCGGTGTAAAGTAATTCGTTTTTTATATTATAACACCTTTTTATTTTATTATAATATCTTGTTCGCATGACCGAACTTAGCGTAGCACTTTGGTTTGATTTAACAAAATACAAAATTTTGAAAAATACTCTAAGTACCCTAGCATGCTTTCACTTATTTTGTGCATGTGTTTACATACCTTTTAACGATATGCTTTGCTTACTTGTACCTTATATGCCCCCCAAGTGATCGAGGAGCTTTAGGTCCTTGGTCACTTGCCTTGACCAAAACCTGTTCGAACATTACTGCTCGTAGCAATATAATTAGAATTATAATACAGCAAAACAACACACGTAATGAGCAAATACTTGTAATAAATACAATAATTGGCAAGAAATGACTGGCTGCGCACAGTCCCTTATATTTCTCGTAATAAATGGACAAAACATGTATGTACAAGTGATCAATAAGATCTTACACTTATAAGCGATCGGTCACATAAAATGACCAACCCTTTTTCATAACTTGTAAAAAGTAAAATTAATACAAGCCAATTCTTTAAGAAAAATTGTTTATTGGTAATACTTGCGCAGGTTTTCTCCATTCCAATAGCGAGGAAACAGATCTCCATTTAAGCGTGCAAGCTTATACATGCCTGGGTGTAGGACTTCTTCAATCTTGTATGGCCCTTCCCAATTAGGTCCAAGTACTCTAGCAGCTTAGTCGCGGGTATTCAGAAAAACTCTCTGGAGTACAAGATCTCCAACACTTAACTTTCTTTCGCACACTTTAGAGTTGAAATACCGGGCGACTTTTTGCTGGTACGCAGCTACTCGGAGTTAGGCTTGTTCACGTTTCTCATCGATCAAGTCCAGGGAGTCCATCAATAGCTGGCTGTTCGAATCTTGATCGTACGTCATTCGGCGATGCGAAGGCAGATCTAACTCTACAAGCAACATAGCTTCATATCCATAAGCCAAAGAGAATGGAGTATGACCCGTTGCTGTTCGGTGGGAAGTTTTGTACGACCAGAGTACTTCAGGAAATTGTTCTGGCCATGCCCCCTTAGCTTTTTCTAGCCTTTTCTTCAGTGTATCCTTCAGCGTTTTGTTAACTGCTTCAACTTGTCCATTTGCTTGGGGATAAGCAACTGAAGAGAAGCTCTTGATAATACCATGTCGTTTGCAGAAGTCCGTGAATAAATCACTGTCAAACTGGGTGCCATTATCCGAGACAATCTTCCTTGGCAATCCATAACGACAAATGATGTTTTTAATCACAAAATCCAGCACCTTCTTGGTCGTTATGGTTGCAAACGGTTCAGCTTCGGCCCATTTGGTGAAGTAGTCGACGGAAACCACAGCATATTTTACACCGCCTTTTCCCGTGGGTAAATATCCGATAAGGTCGATCCCCCAAACTAAAAATGGCCAAGGGCTTTGCATCTGTTTAAGCTCATTGGGGGCTGCTCGCGGGATTTTGGAGAATCTTTGGCATTTATCACACTTTCGCACGAATTCCATCGAGTCTTCATTCATCGTTGGCCAGAAATATCCTTGCCTTAGGATCTTTTTCGACAAACTCTGCCCTCCAGCGTGGTCTCCACAAAAACCTTCGTGCACATCTTTCATCAATTCTTTGACTTTCTCTTTTGTAATACATCTAAGGAGTGGCATTGAGTATCCCCTTCGATACAGGATTCCATCGGCCATGATTTACCTAGCAGCTTACCGCTGAAGGCTCCTGGCTTTGTTTCTGTCCGTTGGTAACACACCGTTCGTTAGATACTCTACATATGGTGCCATCCACTTATCCGCCATCTAGATCACCAGAGTGGTCTCTGTTGTTTGGATGCTTGGTACGGATAGTCTCTCGACTGGAACTATGTTCAGAGTATCAGCATCCTTCGCACTTGCCAATTTTGCCAAAGCGTCGGCGTTGGAATTCTGATCGCGAGGCACTTGCTGGAGACTATATTTTTCGAACTGAGCCAATAGATCCTTAGTTTTGTTCAGATAGGCAACCATCTTTAAACCTCGCACCTAGTATTCTCCCAGGACCTGATTCACCACCGGCTGAGAATCACCATAGATGTCAAGCACTTTTATATTCATGTCCTTAGCTAACCGCAATCCAGCGAGTAGTGCTTCATACTCAGCCTTATTGCTAGAAGCATTAAAGTCAAATCTGATTGCACAGTGAAATCGATGCCCCTCCGGTGTTATCAATATCACTCCTGCCCCAGCGTGGGACTCGTTAGAAGAGCCGTTTGTAAATAATTTCCACATGGGTGCTTGGATTTGACTTTCAGGTTCATTGAACCCTTCAACCTGTTCGCCATTCGTAAGCTCAGTGAATTCTGCAATGAAGTCAGCCAAGGCTTGAACTTTTATCGTTGCTCAAGGTAAGTAAGATATGTCGAACTGCCCAAGTTCGACTGCCCATTTTAGCAATCTACCAGCAGCCTCTGGTTTTTGCAAGACTTGTCAAAGAGGCTGGTCGGTCAAGATCGTAATTGGATGAGCTTGAAAGTAAGGCCGTAGCTTCCTAGAGGCAAAAACTAGGCAATAGGCTAGTTTCTCGATGGGTGGGTACCGCTGTTCTGCTCCATTCAGACTTTTTCTTACATAGTAGACAACCTTTTGCACGCCTTCTTCTTCTCTTACTAAGACGGCACTAGCAGCGTATTCCGTGATTGCCAGGTAGATGAACAAAATTTCTTTATCGACCGGCTTTGACAGGATGGGTGATTGTGCCATATGTGTTTTTAGTGCTTGAAAGGCCTGTTCACACTCCTCTGTCCATTCGAACTTCATATTGCCTCTAAGTATATTGAAGAATGGGACTCACTTATTTGTTGACTTTGAAATAAATCTACTAAGAGCGGCAATTCTTCCAGTTAAGCTTTGAACATCCTTGACCTTTGCTGGTGACTTCATATCGATCAGGACTTTAATTTTCTTGGGATTGGCTTCAATTCTTCTCAAGTTAACTATAAATCCCAAGAACTTCCTTGATCCTACTCCGAAGGAGCATTTAAGGGGATTTAAATTCATCCGATATTTGTTCAAGACGCTGAAGCACTCCTGCAAATCCCTTACATGCCCTTCTGCTTTCTTCGACTTGACCAGCATGTCATCGACGTAGACCTCCATGTTTGTGCGGATAAGCTCCTTGAACATGTGGTTGACGAGTCGTTGGTAAGTCACACCAGCATTTTTCAAACCGAAGGGCATCACTTTGTAACAGTAGAGCCCTGTATCAGTTCGAAAGCTAGTGTGATCTTCATCAGAGGGATGCATACTAATTTGATTATACCCGGAGTACGCATCCATGAATGAGAGGATCTTATGTCCTGTAGTGGCATGGACCAGCTGGTCGATCCTTGGGAGTGGGAAACAATCTTTGGGGTAGGCTTTATGTAGGTCTGTAAAATCCACGTACGTACGCCACTTGCCATTTGGCTTGGGCACTAGTACGGGATTAGAGACCCGCGATGGATAAAACGCCATCCTGATGAACCCGTTCTCCTTCAGCTTCTCGACTTCCTCTTTTAAGGCCCTTGATCTATCTTTGTCGAGCAGCCTTCTTTTTAGTTGTACTGGTGGAAAATTCTTGCTGATGTTTAGGACATGGTTGATGACTGCAGGATCTATCCCGATCATGTCTTTATGCGACCAGGAAAAGACCTCCTGGTTCCTCCTTAAAAACTCCACCAATACTTGTTTTGTTGTTGTCTCTAAGTTTTTACCGACTTTCACAACTCTGGTCGGATTTTCGTCATCGAGTTGGACCTCTTCAAGGTCCTCGATGGGCCCCACTTCTTCTTCAAAATCCCCAAAGCGAGGATCTAAGTCCCTATCCTCACTTTGGGTAACGTCCTATTTGGTGAGATTATCACCCGAGTGGGCCTGAACATCAGTCGCCATTTGCAACTCCTTTCCAGTGGCGTCTCTCGATACACCCTTCTTCGCCTTGGTGATTGACGCATTGTAGCACTCCCTCGCTTCCCTCTGGTTTCCCAATACGCATCCTATCCCTGCGTCCGTTGGGAATTTCATAGCGAGGTGCCATATTGAGGTGGCAGATCGTAAGTCGACCAAAATTGGTCTCCCGATTACAATGTTGTATGCCGAAGGACAATCAACTACTATAAAAGTAGTGAGTAATGTCCTATTAGCAGGTGCAGTACCTGCTATAACTGGAAGCCTAATCGACCCTGTTGGGGCAAGCCCTTTATCAGAAAAACCATAAATGGTTTGGTTGCACGACTCCAGGTCTTTGACGGACAGCTTCATTCTTTCCAGCGAAGACTTGTACAGGATGTTGACCAAACTTCCTGTGTCGACCAACACCCTTTTCACCATCATGTTGGGAATTTGTACGTCTATGACCAGCGGATCAGAGTGTGGGAATAGCACGTGCTGGGCATCATCATCAGAGAAGGTTATCAATTCCTCCTCTATTTGAGCCTTTTTTGGTGCTCGATCTTCCACACTCATCATCTTGATGTCCTGCTTATGGCATAGGGTTCGAGCGTATCGCTCCCTTGCCTTCCCACTGTCTCCTGCAAGATGTGGGCCTTCGCAGATGGTGAGTAAAGTGCTTGCCACAGGAGCTGGCTGTAAAGGTGGCGAGCGTTGACGTGCAGGCGCTGGATCGTTGCCGCCTTGAGCCTCTCGCTGAGAACCTCCCGCAGCTCGCAATATCTTCTTAAATGTCCCTGGTTACATTCATTGGTGTCGTGCCCGTAGTCATTGTGAAAATGACAGAACTTTGTCGTATCTCTCTTGGAGATATCTTTCCTTATAGTTGCAGGTCGTTTGTAAGGCACACTTGAGCTGGTCGCCCGGTAGACCTCAGCTCGGCTTTCAACAAGGGCAGTGTAGTTGGTGAATCTTGGTTCATACTGATTACCTTTGGGACGCTTATTCTCGGACGTCGAGGGTTCGTTGTTAGCCCGCTTCCCACCATTTCTACCATTGTCGTTCCCGTTGCCTTTGCCATTGCCATTGGGTTTTTCCGACCCATTGGCGGCTTTGGCGGGCTCTTCTTTCGGCCCCTTTTCTTTTGTTGGCAATTTCCCTTCATTGGCAATAACGTCTTCGAGCTTGATGTACCGATCAGCTCGATCTAAGAACTCTTGGGTGCTTCTTACCCCATTCTTTCTAAGGCTGCTCTAGAGGGGTGAATGGCGTCTAACCCCAATAGTTAGGGCCATCATCTTACCTTCATCGCCCACAGTTTTGTCTCCACCTGCAGCTCGCATGAAGCGCTGAACATATTCTTTCAAATGCTCTCCCTCTTTTTGGCATATCTCGACCAGTTGGTTTGCCTCGGTGGGGTTCACGCGACCTGCATATAACTATCCGTTAAACTCCTTTACAAACATTTCCCATGATACTATACTAGCAGGAGGGAACTTAAACAACCACTCTTGGGTAGTGTCAGACAGTGTTGCCGGGAAGATGCGACAGTGGGCATCTTCTGACACCTTTTGTATATCCATTTGTATCTCAAACTTATTAATGTCAGATACCAGGTCTCCATACTCGTCGAAATTTGGCAGTGTTGGCATTTTGAATTTGCTGGGGGTTTTAGCCGCAGCAATCCTCTGTACGAAGGGAGTGCCTCTCCTCTGATCGTACTCAATGTGGGATGTTCGCCCCCCAACCAGCTACTGCACCGCCTGGTTCAGGGCATCAATCTGAGCCTGGACAGCTTCTAGGATTGCTGGGGCCTCTGGCGCCGGGGGAACGTACTCATCATGCCTTTCTCGACGGTCGTTAAGTACATCCCTCAAATCATCATCTCTTCATCGCTGCTCGCTGGCTCCCAGCGGATTAAATACGTTCTGCTGCCTGGGCTGCCCCCCAGCGTTATGGCCCGCTGGTCGGTCCTCTCTTGGTGGGGGGCTCCTGCCCCCACCTCTTTCTTCGTTCATCTGACCAGCATTTCTTCTGCCAGAATCGGCCTCATTGTAGTCGTGGACATCTCTGAATTGTGGTTGACTATGGTGCGACCAACAATTCACTTTGTTGCCTCCTTGGGCTGGCATTTCCCGAGCGTTAGGGGGAGGCCTGCGCTGGTCGGTGGGTCCCCATGCATTGTTATGCTGTGGGGGACCTCTGACCGAAAAGCCTGTCTCGGAGTTCCTCCTGTTGGCGGAAGGACGCTGCCCCCTGCTTGGTAGATTCAGCTCTTCATCCCCTGGGCGTCTAGGGCTGCGGGGCGGTTGCCTGGCACTATTTTGCCTCGGGCGCGGGGGATTTCCTTAACCAGCCTGAGATGGAGGCTGCTGCTCAGGATCCCTAGGTGGGACATCATTCTGACCCACAGGCGGCTGCTCCGGCCTTTGAGGGCTTACTGGCTAGAGGGGAGGACTAGGATTGGGACCCCTTTGAGGTGGCTGGTCTGGCTGGGAGGCTAGCGCAATCTAGACCCTAGCCAGCTCGATGGCTGCTTCAAGGGCGGCCATGGCATCCCTCTGTCGACGATCCATTTAGCATGCCGCTCGCTCAGCTCCTTACGCTGGCGTTCTATTTCTCTTTACTGTGACGCCATTATCTCTACAGCATTCTCTTGATTGGCCAACTCATCCTGCAACACCCCCAGTGTTGCCTTCAAGGTTTCAGAATCTAACTCCTCCTTATCAAACTCCAAATGTGGTTCGTCCTCAGCCACATTTGGGGAAGGAGGCTGGGATGATGCAGCGTCGGCAGCCTTTCCAGTCTTCTTGGATGTTTTCGCCATTGGATTCTTGAGTTCAACTCTCAATGAAAGTACCAGACTGTTGACCCTCAAATTAGCCAACGACACGGAGTCAAGTATATGATAGGATAAATAAACGACACTTGAAAAGATGATCTAATGGAAAGGAAAACCACCAAGAATTATAGTAGTTCGGCCATAGTGATTGGTAATGACCTACGTCCACTTTGTGATATTGTTATTATAGAATCCTAAAGTTGTGATAAAAGAACTAGGGTTCTTGAGTTTCACAACTCTTAGGCGTAATACAATCAAATGGTAACAACTCACCTTAGCTCGTTTTCTCTCAATCTTAAGCAGAAAAGCTAAAATGAATCCAAAAGTCCTTTCCTTGAGCTATTTCGTGTGTATTTATAGGCTCAAGGAGGGTTACATATGATAACGTGTCATATCTTATCCTTAATAACCGTGTATCAAGAATAATTATAAGAGATATTAAAATGCAGTTAATATTTGATTACAACCTAAGAAGGAAATAAATCAGGCTTCACGACCAGCTTGGTCATGACAAAAATTAACACCGACGAGGAGGCGCGCCTCTGGTCGATAGCCGAACAGCACCTCTGCCTTTTAATTCTGCCACGTGTCAATCCATGTGTAAGTAATCTTTGGAACGTCATCAATGACCTTTTTTGGGTAAACATTTATATTAAACAAATAATCATGCAAATAAAACATGTGAGCAAAATGATTGACCAAGTCAAAAAAAATATTTCTATTCTTTTATTGATAATAAAATGAGATTACAAAGAAATCAGGTTTTAATTAGGGAATAAAACTCGAACAAACTCCCACTTGCACTAATTGAAACTAATGCCTTAATTCTACTAATCCTATTTCCTTAATATGCTTATCAAAAGTAGCTTCTGGTAGTGTCTTTGTAAATGGATCCACAAGATTGTCTTCAGATGCAATCTTCATAACCTTCACTTCTCCCCTGGCCACATATTCTCGAATAATGTGATACTTCATTTCTATATGCTTACTCCTCTTGTGACTTCGAGGATCTTTCGAGTTGGATATCGGTCCTGTATTGTCACAAAACAACACAAGCGGTTTATCCATTTCTGGAATAACACCAAGATTCGAATAGAACTTCTTTAGCCAGACTATTTCCTTAGCTGCTTCTGACGAGGCTATGTACTCAGCCTCCATGGTGGAATCTTAGATTGCAGACTGCTTTACGCTTCTCCAAATCACAGCTTCACCCCAAGAGTAAACACTATTCCAGAAGATGACTTCCTGTCATCGAAATCAATCTGAAAATCTGAATTAGTGTAGCCTATAGGGTTCAGAACACCACCCTTGTAGACTAACATATAATCCATAGTCCGCCTTAAATACATCAGGATATGCTTAACTGCTATTCATTGTTCCGGTCCCGAGTTTGATTGATACATGCTCACTATTCCCACTGCATAGCAGATATCTGGTCTAGTACACAACATGGCATACATCATGTTGACGGTGAGAACTCGTCAACTAAGTTAAGTTGGAAAAATTATCGAATCGAATCAAGATCGCTAATTGGAAAGCTGTAAAAACTTGAACAAGAACTCAAGAACAATGATGGATCAATAATGGAGAATTAAATCTTTCATTCACATTTAAACCTCTGCTACAGTAAAATTTCCAACCCCCCTCTCTGTGGAAGTGGGGTTCATTTTATAGTAGGCTCTAATGGCCTTAGGTACATAGTGGTCCAGGGGACCAAGTGGTACATACGTACTGTATTAGGGGAGTGGCTTCAGAGGTTGTGTTCGTACATCCCGTACAGGAGCAGGTGTCAGGAAGATGTCTCCACTACTTGTCTGTACCCATATCTGATGCGTGGTGGCAGGCGTAGTGGCACAGGAGGTAGTGGTGTCGGCTCTGACCTATGGCCGTAGACGTACGGACCATGATCCTTACCCCAGCAACCTCACTGGCACTGGTATCCGTACTCAGTACTTGGTCGTACAAGTATGTCCTATTTGACTCGCGCTGGGTCTCCTAAGCATAGGGGTCTCAAGGCCACTTGGGAGGTGCGGCCTAGGCATCTCACGAGGCCACTCGGGTGATGCGGCCGAGACCATCTCGCGAGGCCACTTGGGTGGTGCGGCCGAGACCATCTCGCGAGGCCACTCGGGTGATGCGGCTGAGACCATCTCGCGAGGCCACTTGGGTGGTGCGGCCGAGACCATCTCGCGAGGCCACTTGGATGGCGTAGCCGAGACCTTCTCGCGAGGCCACTTGGTGGCGTGGGCTGGCGAGGCCAAGCGGGGCCATGTCGCCTCGCGCCTAAGCATCGGAACGGGGCCGTGTGAGGCCATGACATCTTAGCATCTTGCGAGGCCATGGCCTAGGCATCTCGCGAGGCCACTTGGGTGGGGTGGCCGAGACCTTCTCGCGAGGTAACTTGGTGGCGTGGGCTGGCGAGGCCAAGCGGGGCCATGTCGCCTCGCGCCTAAGCATCCGAACGGGGCCGTGTGAGGCCATGACATCTTAGCATCTCGCGAGGTCACTTGGGTGGCGCGGTCGTGACCATCTCGCGAGGCCACTTGGGCGGCGCAGCCGAGGCCTTCTCGTGAGGCCACTTGGTGGCATGGGCTGGCGAGGCCAAGCAAGGCCATGTCGCCTCGCGCCTTAGCATCCGTACTTTGTAAACCGCGTGTTTTCCCTTTATGAGTTTTTGAGCATCAACACTTGCCCCCTAGTCTAGGAAAGTACCTTTAGGTGCCCTTGTAGACTATTCACCTTGGTTCCTATAAATAGGCCTTCATGCATGGCTTGATATTCTCACTTTACTCCCTTGGCTTAGTGGTGCATAGACCCTTATTCCTTTCAAGAGGTAAGGGGTTCAATCCCCCACAACCTCACTTTCACCATAATTCCTTTCATTTGTTTTGTATATTTTTTCACTTCATTTTTCATCATTTTTTTTTTTTGTGAACTAATTTCTTGGTGTGTATATCTTATGTCTAACACACATTCCTGGTTAATTCTTGCAAGCGCGCATTTTCGACGCTTTGGTGCTTTTCGCCCCCCGACCTTCTTTGGACCCCAACTTCATTCTTTTAATCGCTTAAGGTATATTTTCTTTCCTTCTCTCTTTTATCTATTTATTTTGTCGGGTTCAAACTAGCAGTACCTGGGATGGGAAACGTCAGTCTGAGCTTGTAGTGTGTTTGACCATATGCACGCCCCTCCTCCCTTTTTTTTATATATACCCGGTAGTAGTCCATTTAGGGTGTTTGCATCTAGAGGTATTAAGCCTATTCCTTTGTGTTTTGTAGCCTTCCCCTCGTTTATACGTGAGCCTTTTTTTGCTATTGGGACGTGGTTTCATGGCCAGTGACGGCCCGTCTGACATACCCCCAAGGGCTGAGTTTATTGACCTGTCCTCAGACTCAGAGTCCCCTGAGGGCAACCCTTACCAGGACTATGATTCTTTGAGGCAAGCCCGCATCCGCCACCTTGAGTGCATGGCTGATCTTAGGCGTAAAATTTGGGTGGTAGAGAGCGAAATTGACTCGGTGTCAAGGGGAGATGGAGGACCTTCACCCCTGGGCCTTAGTGACCATATAGCGCGTCTTAGGACGACCCTTTTCGAATTGCGGTGGGAGTTAGAGTTTATGGAGGGACACATTCTGCCAGAACCTCCCACTCCTTCCTCGTTTGATGACATTCATGGGGCCGCTAGCTCCTGTCCCCAGCCCCTAGTCTCAGTTTATCCTAGCTTAGCGCTTCCGCCATCGCTCCCTCGATGGAAAACTCTTGCTAGGAAGAAAAAATGGAGGGTTAAGTGTTCTGCCTCTTCCTCACATATTTCTTTTGATTTTGCAGATATGCCGAGAGCACGCAGACAGGTGTCTGTCCAGGAAGAGGATGACGCCCCTCCACTAGCATCTAGCCTAGTATCCCATGTGTCTTCGAACAAATTGAAGGGGATAGTGAAGCACTATCACATTGCTCCAGAATACGCCCTATACGCTCCTAAGGAGACCTGCCCGGCCGACCGCCCTGAGATGGGTTTTGTGGCTTTGAGCGAGCAGATTTTGAAGGCGGGTGGCACCATTCCTTTGTACCCGTTCTTTGTGGCGGTTCTTAACTACTTCAACTTGGCCCCTCTTCAACTGTCACCCAACAGTTGGTTGACTTTAAGCTGTCTTTTCATTTGGTTCAAGTAGAATGTCGAGCGTGCCCCGACGGCGCAATAGGTGCATACCCTGTACAACCTCATGGCGGTGCACAAGTCCAAGGGCTTCTTCTACCTGCAGAAGGCCAACAACGATCTCCCCTTAATAGAGGGCTCAGTATCCAACCCAGGGCTTTGGAAGCAAGACTTTTTCTGGGTAAAGGGCCCTCTCTCTGTTCGTGAGTACTTTCGCTCCGGCCCTAGTAAGTACCTTGGTCCTTTTTTTTTCTTATTAGAACTTACTGTTTCGTACTCTTGCTTGTGCTGACATTGGCATGACTCATGCAGAGCAATTCGCTTATCCTTCGTTCATTGGGCCAGAGGCGGCGGCTATAAACGACCTTATAGATGCAGACGCCGCTTTGAAGAAGGCGGCGGTCCTATTTACTGTGACGAACCTTAACCTCCACCAGCTGTCCCCAGTTTCTGACCCTAAGTTCCTGTGGTCAATTACTATGTCTAAGAAGGCTGTGGCTATGCCGGCTGGGCCGTCCCTACACGATGGCGAGGCCGAGGAGGAGATGGAGGATGCCCCCCCGTTCCCTGGGGGATGCCCTCCCTATGGCCCACATGACCAGGACATGGCTTTTCCATCTTTGGACCCGTAGGCCGCAGCGGGATGTTACGCCCCTCCTGGCCTTGATGGCACGAACGTCTTCCCTCAGGTCCCTCATGACATTGGCATACCAGACGCTGATTATGTCGACCTCGCGGAGCCCCCTTCTAATGCACCAGGGTCCCAGTTTTTTCCCTTCTCTGCGCCGCCTCCTGCTTCGGCGAGTGGGTCATCTGTTCCTGTCCAACCAGATATTCCTAGCGTGGAGGCAGAGCCTTGGGTGACCAGGATGGCCTCAGTTTATGGGCAGCGTTTCGTTCCAATAGCTGCGAGTCTCCCTGTCTCCGACTGGAGGGGCCTAGGGAATGTGACTCAACCAGACCTCGGGGAGATGCTAAGGCGTGCCATAGCCTGGGTGAGGTCTTGCACCTTGCGTTGATTATTATTATGCATAGATGTACATGTGTTTTTCTTTTTGTTACTTATCGCTGATGCCATTGATTTTCTTCTGCAGGTCTACATCGTGTCTCTTCAGCATGCTGACTTGTCCGGCGTCCTCTCCGCATCTACCACTGAGAGGGACGACCTCATAGTCCAGGTCTAGGAGCTCGAAAATGAACTCAGCGCAACCAAGGTCCAATTGTCAAAGGCCCGGACTAAGTATGCCAAGTTGGACTCGAAGAATGAGAAGCTGAAGGGCAGGGCTAAATGCTTGGAGCGTGAGCTCCGGGGGGCCAAGACCGCTGCGTCCACGTCGCAGGAGAGGGTTACTCAACAGGAGACTGAAGTTGAGGCCCTTAGGGCTGAACTACAGTCGGCTCAGGAGAAGAACGCTTCCTTGGAGGCGGAGAAGGCTTCCTGGGAAGCGGCAAGGGCTTCCTGGGAGGCGACGAGGGCTTCTTTGGAGGCGGAGAGGGTCATAACCGAGCGCAAGTCCATAGATCGTGCTCTTTTTAATGTGTGGAGGCAGGATCCCAACTTCGACTTCTCCTCTTTTGGCGAGCAGGCCGTTGCCCGAGCGGCCTGGTGGAGTGCCCACTACAAGAGACCTTGAAATATTCTCGCTCCTTTTTTGTTGTCTTTTTATTTTGTAACATCATTACTAGTGCTACTTTTCTGTTAGTAACTCTTGTATTATCCCGAGAACTCTCTTTTCTTTTTTAATGTATAAATACATATGTTGTTGTTTATCTCTTGTTCTATTGCATTCGAGGCCCTTTTAAGCCCGGGATTTAGTTGGTTCCCCTCTTTTATCTATCAGGCTGGGGGTCCTTTGGAGCCCATGTGAAAGGGTTCGCTGGGACCTCTTTTGGTGCCTCTTGGTTGCTTTCATAAGGATATTTTGACCCCTTGGGTCGTAGTTATCCTTTTATGTTTTTCTTGCGCGCGCTTATTATTTCTTTGCGAGAAGCGTCCTTTTCGTCGTTATTTATAGTACTATTTTTGCAAGGGTCTCCTTTGGGACCCTTTTTGGCTAGGCGGCTTGGTGGCCGCTCTAGACTTATTATTATTGTCGTCACCATGCATTTTTTTTGTAAGTCCCTATGGCCTCCCTTGGTGTTCATAAGGGTAGCTAATCCTTACGATCCCAAGGGGTGCCTTGTAAGGACTTCGTTGAAGGCCCTAGTATAGGGGGTCCTTTTGGTTTTGGGTCACTTCCTCTTGATAGAGGGCCATTTTTTTTATTTTTAGGATACTCTTGGTAGAGGGTCCTCTTTTTTAGGAAGGCCAGGGGTCTTCCTGGTAGAGGGTTCCTTTTAGGGGCCTCGTTTTTAGGAGGGCAAGGGATCCTCTTGGTAGAGGGTCCCTTTTAGGGGCCTCGTTTTTAGGAGGGCAAGGGGTCCCTTTTTAGGATCCCTTGATATAGGGCCCTTTTTAGGTTCCCTTTGCTAGCTGCCTGCTGTCGCCTCCTATCCTGCCCCCCAAGTGCCTGGTGAAATTTATTTCGGCAGGCACTTTGGCTGATGCCCACATAGTGAGGAAAATAATACATGATGTTGAACAGTTTTACCCACAACATGCAGTTCCATTCATCACATTCATAATAAACGGTCGCATACAAATAGTTGTAATGGTACATACGAAGTTTTTTTTTTATATAAAACAACAATAAAAGACTCACACCTACTTAGGAGGCTATCTAGGTAACCTCTTTGATTTCTTCCTATCATATTAAGGCAGTGTGCAACACTTGTTCCTTTTCCATCGAACATGGGCGCCTTACTGGTAGTACTTCCTCAGGTGCTCCACGTTCCATGCTCGGGGTATGAGGGTGTCGTCCATGCGAGCCAGCTTGTAAGTGTTTGGGGGGATGCACTGAGCAATCTGGTAGGGCCCCTCCCAATTCGCCCCCAGCACTCCTGCGCCTGGGTCTCGTGTGTTTGGGAGTACTTTCCTTAGCACCAGGTCGCCAACTCTAAAAGTTCTCTCTCGCACCCTCGAATTGTAGTACCTTGCGGCGCGCTGCTGGTATACCGCCACCCTCATTTGGGCTTTTTCTCTCTTCTCTTCCAGCATGTCTAAGTTTTCAGCCAGGGCTACGCGGTTGGCATCGTCTCCATATGCCTGTACCCTGTGGGACTCGACTCGCATCTCGACAGGGAGCACGGCCTCGCATCCATAGGCCAGAGAGAATGGGGATTCCCCTAGTAGTCGAGCGTGGGGTGGTCCTGTAAGCCCATAGCACATTTGGTAGCTCATCTACCCAGGCTCCCTTCATTTTTTCCAGCTTTGTCTTCAGGTTCTTCTTAAGGACCCTGTTTATGGCTTCCACTTGCCCATTGGCCTGGGGGTGCACCACCGCGGAGAAACTCCTCCTTATGCCTCTTTCCTTGCAATATTCATCGAAGGCTCCTCCTTCGAACTGGGTACCATTGTCGGAAATAATCTTGTAGGGTACTCCATATCGACACACAATGAATTTGTTGACAAAAGAGGTGATGTGCTTGGCGGTTATCTTCACGAGGGGTTCCGCTTCTACCCACTTAGTGAAATAATCTACTGCCACCACCGCGTACTTTGCTCCACCCCTGCCTGTAGGAAGAGCACCGATCAAGTCTATCCCCCAGATGGCGAAGGGCCAGGGGCTGGTCATGCTGGTCAGTTCACTTGGCGGTTTTCGAGGGTAGTTGGCGTGCCTCTGGCATTTGTCGCATTTCGTGGCAAAGTCATGCACATCTTTCTCCATGGAAGGCCAGTAGTATCCTTGTCTCATGGCCTTCCTAGCCGTAGAGGGTCCGCTCTCGTGGTTGCCGCACTCTCCCTCATGTATCTCCTGTAACACTCTCAACGCCTCCTCTTCTTCTACACACCGCAGGAGGGGCATTGAGAATCCTCTTTTGTAAAGGACCCCATTTACCAGGGTGTATCTTGCGGCCTTGTACACCAATTTCCGGGATTCGTTTCTGTCCGCAGGCACGGTTCCTTCTTCCAGGTACCTCTTGATTGGCTCGGTCCATGATTTCCTCGGGGCACTAATCATGTGTACGTCCGCGCCTTCGATACTGGGTTTTGGTAAGTGCTCTACGGGTATTGATTCCAAGACATCACTATCCTTGGTAGATGCCAGCTTTGCGAGTGCATCGGCATGGGTGTTCTTCTCTCTGGGGATTTGCTCTATAGTATATGCCACCAACCGTCCGAGATGGCCCTTCACCTTCTCCAAGTAGGCTGCCATCTTGGGTCCCCTTGCCTGGTACTCCCCCTTTACCTAGCATACTACCAATTGCGAGTCGCTGAAGATATGAAGGCGCGTTACTCTCAGTTCCTGGGCTAGACGCAGGCCAACCAGGAGTGCCTCGTACTCTGCCTCATTATTGGAGGCCTCAAACCCAAATCGGATTGCGCAGTACATTCTGTGTCCCTCGGGCCCTGTCATCATGATGCCCGCTCCTGATCCTCCTTCATTCGACGCCCCATCAACATGCAAACTCCACTCCTCTGAACCTCCGAGCTCCTCCTTCGTAACAGGCTGCTCTCCTTCTTCATTCCTTCCTTCATTTGGCTGATGGGTGAGCTCTACTATAAAATCTGCTAGCACCTGTCCATTGATGGAAGCCCTTGGAGTGTATACAATATCAAACTGACTTAGCTCAATCGACCATTTCATTAGTCTCCCTGAAGACTCTGGCTTATGTAAGACTTGTCTCAAAGGACTATCTGTTAAGAGATCAATTGTATGTGCATGGAAGTAAGGCTTCAACTTCCTTGACGCCACTACTAGCGCATAGGCCAATTTTTCGATCTCTGGATACCGGCTCTCCGCGTCCACCAAACGCTTGCTGATATAGTATACGGGTTGTTGCTGCTTCTTCTCTCCCTTAACCAGGGCTGCGCTGATGGCATGCTCAGACACTGCCAAGTATAGGTACAGCTTCTCGCCCTTCTCCGGCTTTGCTAACAGGGGCGGCTTCCCCAGGTGCTCTTTCAGCCTGATAAATGCTTCCTCACATCTTTCATCCCAAGCGAACTTTTTGCTCCCTTTGAGGATGTCAAAGAATGGGAGGCACTTGTCGGTGGACCTTGAGATGAACCTATTAAGGGCCGCCACCCTTCCTGTTAGGCACTGCACCTCCTTCTTATTCTTTGGCGGGCTCATTTCTACGAGTGCCTTTATCTTGTCAGGATTGGCCTCGATGCCTCTGGAATTGACCATGAAGCCCAAGAATTTTCCTGAGGATACCCCGAAGGTGCACTTGGCTGGGTTCAACTTCATCCCGTATTTCTTGAGCGTGTCAAACAGCTCACCAAGGTCTTTGTTGAGCTCTACTGCTACTTTGGTCTTCACTAGCATGTCATCCACATACATCTCCATGTTCCTTCCTATCTGATTGGCGAACATTTTATTCACCAGCCTTTGATAGGTGGCTCCCGCGTTCTTGAGCCCGAAGGGCATCACCTTGTAACAGTATAGCCATTTGTCTGTAATGAATGACGTGTGCTCTTCATCTGCCGGGTTCATTGGGATTTGGTTGTATCCTGAGTAGGAATCCATAAAACTTAGTAACTCATGTCCCGCTATTGCATCTACTAACTGATCTATCCTGGGAAGCGGGAAGCTATCCTTAGGACAAGCTTTATTCAAATTCGTGAAATCGACGCAAGTTCTCCACTTCCCATTTGTCTTTGGCACGAGTACTGGGTTCGATACCTACACAGGGTAGAAAGACTCACGGATGAAATCCTTAGCCTTCAACTTGTCAACCTCCTCTTTTAACGCTGCGTATCTTGTTGGGTCTAGCGCCCGCCTTTTTTGCCTGACGGGCCTTGCCTCTGGGGAGATGTTCAGGTGGTGGCACATCACGCTGGGGTCTATGCCCACCATGTCCTCATGACTCCATGCAAATACGTCTAGATTATCCTTCAAAAATTTCATCAACTCCTCCTTCACGTCACCTTGTAGGCTTCTCCCTATCTTCAATTTCCTTAAGGGTTCCTCTGTCACCGTAACCTCCTCTACTTCTTCCACTGGTTCTGCTCTTGCCTCATCCACAACCCGAGGGTCCAGCTCCTGCGGACCCCCCGTGGGCGTACATAGCGCCTCATGTACCACCATGGCCATTGGCTCACGCGGCTTTGCAGGCGTGCGGAGTGAGGTGTTGTAACACTCCCTCGCCTCCTTCTGTTCTCCCTTCATACTTGCGACCCCTCCTGGAGTCGGGAACTTGACCATCAAGTGATATATTGAAGTTATGGCTTTCAATTCTCTCAGGGAGGGTCTCCCCAATACCGCGTTGAAAGCCGAAGCACAATCCACTACAACAAAGTTTGACATGACGGTAGTCTATCGGGGTTGCTCCCCCATGGTAAGTGTCAATTCGATCATTCCAAGGGGTTGCACTGAATCCCCGGTAAATCCGTATAGGGACGACTGGCAGGGCTTCAGGTGTCGAATGCCCAGTCCCATCTTTTCCAAGGCAGGGCGATATAGGATGTCCACCGAGCTCCCGTTGTCCACTAGGACTCGATGCACACGCATATTTTCCAATTGGACTGTCAACACCAGCGGATCATTGTGGGGAAAGTGTACCCCCCGTGCGTCCTCCTCAGTGAACGTTATCGAGTCGTTTTCCCCCTTGAAACTCTTTGGGGGTCGTTGTTCTAAACTCATGACGCAGGGAGGCGGGCTTCGCCGAGCTTCTCTTGCATACCTATCTCGCCCCTTCCTAGAGTCTCCCCCAAATCATGGACCTCCAAAAATGGTTTGGACCTCCCCCTGTATTTCTGGGGCTCGCTCTTGTGCCTGGGGTGCTGTGGGCTCACCTTCTGGCCTTTGCCTTTCTCTCCTGACATAGCGGCCCAAGTGCCCCCGGCGGATAAGCTCTTCAATTTCCTCCTTCAGGTGGATACACTCTGCCGTGGTGTGCCCGATGTCCTTGTGGTATTGGCAGTATCTACTGGGGTCCCTTTTGGACTGATCCTTTCTCATTGGCGGGGGCTTTTTGAAGGGCACTCGATCTTCGTTGGTGATGTAAATATGCTCCCTGGTGTCCGTGAGGTTCGTATATTAAGTATAGGTTGTTGGCCTATGATCACCCCCTCGCTTGGTCTTCTTCTGCTGGTCATCCCTCGACCCTTCGTACGTCCTTTTCTTCCTTGCTACATTCGACCCGTCGTTAGCCGGAGGCTTCGCGTGGGGCTCCTCCTTCCCTGCCTTCAAGTTTGCGTGGCCATCCTCCACACGGATGTACTTCTGTGCTCTTTCATAGAAGTCATCCAAGTCAGTGACTTCCCTCTTTAACATGTTGTCCCACAATTTGCTTCCTGGGAGCACCCCAGCGGTAATGGCCATTTTTAACTCCCGACGCGTTAGGCTTCCCACTTTTGCGGGCTCCATATTGAACCGGTAAATGTAGCTCTTCAGGCTCTCCTTCTCCCCTTGCTTCACGTTGGCCAGGCTGGTACCTGGCATTGTGTAGTCTCGCACGGCATGGTGCTGTTGGAGGAATTTGTCAGAGAACTGCTGCCAGGACCTGATGGACCCTGACCTTAGCCTTTTGAACCATTTGTAGGCGGGTCCCTTCAGAGTAACAGCGAAGCAATGGCACCTGGCACCACTTCCGATCCCCCTCAGTTTCATCAGATCATTAAACGCATCCAGGTGGTATTTTGGATCCGTGTTCCCTTCGTAAGGGGTCATATTGGGCTCCTTAAAATTGGTAGGGAGTCGGATTGCTTGAATTTCTCTCACAAAGGGCGACTCATGGTCGAAGTCTTCCTCAAAGGCCTGGCCACCCGACGCGGTGACGATCTTGCTCCGCAAGCTCCGCATCTCCGTGTCTAGGTCCTGCCTCCTTTTGCTGAGGGTGTCTCTCAAAGTGGACGGGCTAAGATCCGCCTTTCCCTTGCCTTCTCGAGGCGCCACAGGGGGCGTGGTCCCTTTGCCCGCCCTCTTCTTATTGAGCTCCTCCCGCAAGTCTGAGGGTGTTCTTTTGGAGGTGACCTCATCCTCATGGCGAGGGGCAGCATTGGTCCTCGGCGCTGGCTTCTGGGCCTGTTTAGGCGGTTCGGGGTGATCATGTTGCTTCACGCGGGGAGTGTTGCTAGTTGAATGTCGGGTTCTTCCATCATCTACCAGCACAGTGGTCTCCACCCCATCCTTGCCCTTCTCCTTTCCCTTAAGCAAGGTTATGCTGGACTTACCCTGCAGTAGGCCGTTAAGGACCTCTTGCATGTTTTCTAAGGTAGTTTCTAATCTTTGGTTTTTACGGTGGAGCTCACGTATCTCCTCTTCGTAAAACCAGGACTTCGAACTCGAGCTCACGGAGTGGACCCGGGGGTGTTTGTCAGGCCTACGGGCAGAAGGGCCCAGGTCTTGCCGGCCGAAGTTCGGTGCCCGCGGCGGTTTTGGAGGAGGGAACTCATTAGCGTGTACCGGTGGTGCTCTGGGAGGACTCCCTCCAGGTGGAGCGGCCGACGATGATGCCACCCTGTCACCTCCATGAACCTCAGGGTCTTTCGGGGGCTCCACGTCCCTGGGTGGAGGAGCGTCCTTCATGGAGGCCTTCAGCTGGACTCTGTTCAGGTGAACTTCTACCTCCCGCGTCTCCCTCAATCTCTTCGAGCGTCTTGGCATCTTCTTCTTGTCGGAAACAATGGTGAAACAGTAGCTTGAAACTAACGTTCCCACAGACGGCGCCAAACTGTTGACGGTGAGAACTCGTCAACTAAGTTAAGTTGGAAAAATTATTGAATCGAATCAAGATCGCTAATTGGAAAGCTGTAAAAACTTGAACAAGAACTCAAGAACAATGATGGATCAATAATGGAGAATTCAATCTTTCATTCGCATTTAAACCTCTGCTACAGTAAAATTTCCAACCCCCCTCTCTGTGGAAGTGGGGTTCATTTTATAGTAGGCTCTAATGGCCTTAGGTACATAGTGGTCCAGGGGACCAAGTGGTACATACGTACTGTATTAGGGGAGTGGCTTCAGAGGTTGTGGTCGTACATCTCGTACAGGAGCAGGTGTCAGGAAGATGTCTCCACTACTTATCTGTACCCATATCTGATGCGTGGTGGCAGGCGTAGTGGCATAGGAGGTAGTGGTGTCGGCTCTGACCTATGGCCGTAGACGTACGGACCATGATCCTTACCCCAGCAGCCTCACTGGCACTGGTATCCGTACTCAGTACTTGGTCGTACAAGTATGTCCTATTTGACTCGCGCTGGGTCTCCTAAGCATAGGGGTCTCAAGGCCACTTGGGAGGTGCGGCCTAGGCATCTCGCGAGGCCACTCGGGTGATGCGGCCGAGACCATCTCGCGAGGCCACTTGGGTGGTGCGGCCGAGACCATCTCGCGAGGCCACTCGGGTGATGCGGCCGAGACCATCTCGCGAGGCCACTTGGGTGGTGCGGCCGAGACCATCTCGCGAGGCCACTTGGATGGCGTGGCCGAGACCTTCTCGCGAGGCCACTTGGTGGCGTGGGCTGGCGAGGCCAAGCGGGGCCATGTCGCCTCGCGCCTAAGCATCCGAACGGGGCCGTGTGAGGCCATGACATCTTAGCATCTTGCGAGGCCATGGCCTAGGCATCTCGCGAGGCCACTTGGGTGGCGTGGCCGAGACCTTCTCGCGAGGCCACTTGGTGGCGTGGGCTGGAGAGGCCAAGCGGGGCCATGTCGCCTCGCGCCTAAGCATCCGAACGAGGCCGTGTGAGGCCATGACATCTTATCATCTCGCGAGGCCATGGCCTAGGCATCTCGCGAGGCCACTTGGGTGGCGTGGTCGAGACCTTCTCGCGAGGCCACTTGTTGGCGTGGGCTGGCGAGGCCAAGCGGGGCCATGTCGCCTCGCGCCTAAACATCCGAACGGGGCCGTGTGTGGCCATGACATCTTAGCATCTCGCGAGGCCATGGCCTAGACATCTCGCGAGGCCACTTGGGTGGCGCGGCCGTGACCATCTCGCGAGGCCACTTGGACGGCGCAGCCGAGGCCTTCTCGCGAGGCCACTTGGTGGCATGGGCTGGCGAGGCCAAGCAAGGCCATGTCGCCTCACGCCTTAGCATCCGTACTTTGTAAACCGCGTGTTTTCCCTTGATGAGTTTTTGAGCATCAACACATCAGACTTCCAAATGCAGATGCATAACGAACTTTTCTCATTGCATCTTCCTCTTCAGGAGTCTGGGGAGACTGCTTCTTTGAAAGATGAATTCCATGGCAGGACGGTATACGCCCTTTCTTGGAATTTGTCATTGAGAAACATTTAAGCACTTTATTAATTTAAGATGCTTGCGATAGAGCTAAGAGTCTATTCTTTCTATCCCTAATGATCTGGATACCTAGAACATAACTTGCTTCACCCAAATTTTTCATCTGGAATTGAGTGCTCAACCAATTCTTCACATCTAATAATTTCTTAACATTGTTTCCAATGAGTAAGATATCATCCACATAAAGAACCAGGAATACCACTATTTGATTTGCCTTCAGTTGATAAACACAGGGCTCATCAATATTTTGTTCAAAGCCATAGGTTTTGATTATTTCATCTAACCTAAGATTCCAGGAACGAGATGCTTGCTTAATTTCATAGATGGACCTAATCAACTTGCAAACTTTTCCTTCTTGTCCAACTACTTTAAATCCTTCTGGTTGATTCATATAAATGACTTCGTCAAGCTTTCCATTAAGAAAAGTTGTCTTGACGTCAATTTTCCAGATCTCATAGTTGAGAGCGGCTGCTATGGATAGGAGGATGCGAATGGACTTGAGCATGGCTACCAGACTAAAATTTTCCTATAGTCCACGCCTTCTCTTTGGGTATAACCCTTTGGCATTAATCGAGACTAATCGAGCTTTATAAGTTTCGATATTTCCATCAACACCTCGTTTCTTCTTGTAGATCCACTTGCACCCAATGGCCCTAAAGTCACTAGGTGCTTCCACTAAATCCCAGACGAAATTTGAGTACATGGACTCCATTTCATGTTTCATGGCTTCGAGCCATAGTTCCTTTTCAAGGCTAGTCATTGCCTATTTGAAAGACAATGGATCATCATCACTAGTGTTACCAACAACCGTATTGGTTTCACCATCCAAACCATAGCGAACTGGGTTCCTAGAAACCCTCCCTACTACAACGAGGCTCTATGACTGTTTGCTCATGAACAGTGGTACTTTCTTCATTTAAATCGACTTGCGTCGGTTGGACATGAAGAATGGGAATTTCATCATTAACTCGCATTGATGACGATGGAACATTGGTTGGAGTCAATTCTTTAACCAACTTCTAAGTTTCGGAACCTGGTCCTCGGGTTGTCTGTCCCCCCAAGTATCAGGAAGTGAACTTTCTGGGTTACTTTGAACTAACATGCAGATGAAACTTTACAAAGAAACAAATATACCATAAATTTTTTTATATATATTCCTAAAATTAAATGGCTTTTATATTTGAGCCTTACATAGACAGGTGGTTTGATCACTGATAATACTTTTTCAAATGCATAGCATTCCAGGTCCGTGGTACCATTTCTCCACTAAGTCGGGCCAATTTAAAAGTACCTTCCTGTATGATTTCCACTATTTGATAGGGCCCTTCCCAACTCGGGCCTAAGGCACCATCTTTGGGGTCCTTGCATGCTAAAAATACCCTTCGGAGTACAAGGTTTCCTAAACCAAAGACACATTTTTTGACCTTTGAATTAAAATAACGAGTGATATTTTGTTGATAATGCGTGAGCCGTAGCTGTGAATCTTCTCATTTCTCATCAATTAGGTCGAGGGATGTGCTAAGTAGTTCGTCATTCCGTTCTGGGATAAAGGTATGAAGCCTATGTGTGGCTACCTTTGTTTCGACAGGGAGGACGGCTTCACTTCCAAAAGTTAAGGAGAAAGGGGTATGCCCAGTGGAAATTTGGTGGGAGGTCTGGTAAGCCCACAACACCTGCAGGAGCTGCTCGGGCCATAGTCCCTTGGCCTCATCCAGCCTCTTCTTAAGGCTTTCTTTGAGGGTTTTATTCACAGCCTTGACTTGCCCATTGGCCTGCGGGTAGGCCACCGAGGAGAAACTTTTGATTACGTTGTGTCTTTCACAAAATTCGGTGAAGAGATCGCTATCGAGCTGCGTCCCATTTTCTGATACAATCTTTCTTGGCAATCTGAATCGGCAAAAAATATTCTTGACCACGAAGTCGAAGACTCTTTTTGTGGTGATTGTAGCCAGGGGCTCCACCTCCTCCCATTTTGAAAAATAATCGATGGCCACTACTGCATAGCGAACTCTTCTTTTCCCCGTGGGCAGGGCTCTAATTAAATCGATTCTCCATACCACGAATGGCCAGGGGGATGATATCATTTTTAGCTCAACTGGAGGAGCTCAGGCGATGGTGGCAAACCACTGGCACTTATCACACTTTTGGACATAGGAGATGGAGTCATTTGATAACGTGGGCCAAAAACACCTCTGTTGTAATATTTTCAAGGCCAGGCTTTGCCCCCCATTGTGATCCCCACAGAAGCCTTCATGCACCTCCTGCAAAATAGTTTTGGCTTCCTCTAGCAGAACACACCGTAGTAGAGGTAAGGAGTGGCCACATCGGTACAACGTCCCCTCTATGATTGTGTACCCTGGAGCTTGATAGAGTACTTTCCTCGCGTCTTTCCGCTCGCCAGGCAATTTTTTCTGTCGTAAGATACTTTATTATGGGAGTCATCCAGGTCAGTTTGATATCGATCATCTCGACCTCCATCACACTTTTTGCCACGCTCGGACTTTCGAAGAATTCCACTGGTAATATGCTTAGAGTCTCGGCTTCTTTTGAGGTAGTGAGTCTAGCTAGAGCGCCGGCATTGGCGTTCTGCTCGTGAGGGATCTGCTCGACTAGGCTATACTCAAACTCTAATAGCTCCTTCTTGACCTTAGCCAGGTAAGCTACCATTTGAGCCCCTCAAGCTTGATATTCCCCAGATACCTAGTTTACCACAAGCTGGGAATCGCTATAGTAGTGGACGACCCTGGCCTTCAACTCCTTCGCCACTCTAATCATGGCCAATAGGGCTTCGTATTCAGCTTCATTGTTGGATGCCACGAACCTGAATCGCAGCACAGAGTGGAAACGATGCCCTTTCGGGGTTATTAAGATGATCCCATCTCTGGATCCGTTCTCATTTGATGACCCATCTACGAAGATTCTCCATAATTCCCGCACTGGTTCTCTCAAGGGCTCTTCCTGGAATTCAGTGCATTCAGCCATGAAATCAGCCAAGGCTTGGCTTTTTATCATAGTTCGGGGTATATACAGTATCTCGAACTGGCTGAGCTCGACCGCCCATTTCAACAAACGTCCCGATGTCTCAGGTTTCTACAGCACCTGCCTTAAAGGTTGATCAGTCATAACGTCGATTGAATGGGATTAGAAATATGGCCTAAACTTCCTGGAAGACGTAATAAAGAAAAACGCCATCTTTTCCATTAGAGGATACTGAGATTCTGCTCCAAGAAGTCTTTTGCTTATATAATATACTGGCTTTTGAACTCGGTCCTCCTCCCAGACCAACATGGCGCTGGCCGCATTTTCGGTCACGGCTAAATAGAGAAAAAGGGGCTCTCTTGCCGTTGGTTTAGATAACACTGGTGGTTCAGCTAAATGTGTCTTCAGGTCGATGAAAGCCTACTGGCACTCCTCAGTCCACTCAAACCTTTTGTTCCCCCGAAGTAAGTTGTAGAATGGCAAACACTTATCGGTGGATTTAGAAATAAACTGATTGAGGGCCGCCACCCTTCCTGTCAGACTCTGGACATCTTTATGCGACCTGAGCGAAGGCATCTCTAGCAGTGATCTAGTTTTGTCCGGGTTCACCTCTATCCCCCTGGTGTTGACTATGAATCCTAGGAATTTTCCCGATGCCACTCCGAAAGTACATTTCTGGGGGTTTAGCCTCATATTGTACTTCCTTAGAATTCCAAAACATTCCTTCAGATTGGAGACATGGTTATCGGCAGTCTTTGACTTGACTAGCATATCATCAACATATACTTCCATGTTTTTTCTGATCTGATCAGCGAACATTCTATTGACCAACCTCTAGTAGGTCGCCCCAGCGTTTTTCAACCCGAAGGGCATGACTTTATAGCAGTACACGTTGGTTGGAGTCATGAAGCTAGTATGTTCCTGGTCCACAGGGTTCATGGCGATCTAGTTATATCTAGAGTACGCATCCATGAAGGACATGAGCTCATGCCCTGCGGTGGCGTCCACCAACTGGTCAATCCTTGGCAAGGGGAAGCAATCCTTGGGACAGGCTTTATTCAGATCAGAAAAATCGATGCAGGTCCACCATTTTCCATTTGACTTTGGGACTAGGACAGGATTGGCGACCTAGATCAAATATTTTGCCTCACGGATAAAGCCACACTTCAAAAGCCTAGTTACTTCTTCCTCCAATGCCTCAGCTTGGGTCGTACCCAGACACCTATGTTTCTGGGATTTTGCAGGTATGCTTTTGTCTAAATTTAGCGTATGCATGATGACACTCGGCCTAATTCCTATCATGTCTTCATGAGACCAAGCGAAAATGTCTAGATTTTCTTGTAAAAAAGTTACCAGCTCCGCCTTTCTTTCTGTGTCAAGATTTTTCTCGAGCTTAACGACCCTCGAAGCATCTTTGGGATCAATGTTTACTTCTTCGAGATCTTCAATAGCCTGAAGCTTGGATCTATCTTCACCCATTCGGGGATCAATATCCTCACTTGGGGTGGCTCCCCTGCAACTCACTGGTTAAGGTTCTTACATCCCAGGACTATCTCTGACTTCCTGGAATTCCTCTCCTCGATCCTGCACGGCCATCATTTGCTGCCCGGGTTGTGATTTTCCCTTCATGGAAATGTTATAGCATTTCCTAGCAGCGAGTTGATCGCCTCGAACAGTACATATTCCTGTGGATGAAGGGAATTTTATCATGAGGTGGCAGACGAAAGTTATAGCTTCGAATGTCATCAGTGTGGACCTACCCAAGATTGCGTTGTATGCGGTCAAACAATCCACAACCATAAATTTGAGTATCTTAGAAACAGTTCGTGGTCCTTCACCTAGGGTTATCACCAACTCGATCGTTCCGATAGCTCTCGAACCTTCTCTGAAAAACCCGTACAACATCATGGAGGTTGCCTTTAGTTCAGCCACAGACAATCCCATTTGCTCCAATGTGGACTTAAATAGCAGGTTCACAGAGCTCCCGTTGTCGAACAAGGTCAACCTAACTCTCCGATTGGCGAGCTGGACAGTTATTACTAGAGGGTCGTTATGTAGGAACTAAACATGACTAGCCTTTTCTTCAGTAAAACTGATCGGTTTTCTCCAATCGTTGCTGTTTAGACAAATTTTGCTCTGGGACGAACTCATCTCCATTGTGAGACCTCAGCTCATTGACATACCTCTTCTAGGCATTTCTGGTCGTGCCTGCCAGATGAGGGCCTCCAGAGATGGTGGTTATTTCTCCCCCTATTATCGGAGGAGGGGTGTCCTGACTCACCTTGGCTCCGGTCTGATTTGCAGGGGCTTCCGGAGCTGATTGAATGTTTTGCCCAGTGGGATGATTAGGAGTGACTCGATTCCGAGCATATTGAGCTAGGGGCCCGGCCATGATGAGTGTCTCGATCTCATCTTTCAAATGCCTACAGTCATCGGTGTTGTGACTGATGTCATTGTGGAATCGAGAAAATTTTGAAGGGTCTCTCTTCGCCCTTTGATTTTTTAGAGGCTCCGGCTTCTTCCACGAAAGGCAGGCAGAGTTTGCCAAGAAGATGCGCTCCCTGGTATCCGTGAGGTCGGCGTAAGTCGCGTAGATTGGTTTGAATATCTCCATGGGCTTATTTTTCTTTGAATCATTCTGGTCGCCTTCTCTATTTCCCTTCCTCTTGCTTCCTCCCCCGTGGTTATTCTGAGTAACGGTTTGAGCCGTAGCTGCCATGTCCGTTACCTCTCCAACGGGCTAAGCAAGGACTTGGTTGGTTCCTGCGACCGAAGCCCGCGCCTCTTCTAGGTTGATCCATCTCTGAGCCTTGTTCAGGAACTCGTCCACTGTGTTGACGCCATTTCTCTGGATCTCTTTCCATAGGTCGCCTCCGAGAAGGATTACTGTTCTCATCGCCATAAGCCTAGAGCTTTCATTTGCGTCTCTAGCTCACGCAGCGATGTTGGGAAACCTACTCAAGTAAGCTTTCAGAGGCTCTCCGGGCTGCTGCTTTATGTTTTCCAGGAAGTCTGCCTTTATCCGAGCTACTTGAGAAGCCCAGAATGCCCTCTTGAAGTCATCGTAGAAGGTCTTCCACGAGCTAATAGAATGCTTCTTGTATTGCTTAATCCATTTCCTGGCAGGTCCGACCTGAGTCGAAGGGAATACTAAGCATCTTAATTCGGTTCTGATGTTATGGGCCATCATTAGGGTATTGAACATCCCCAAATGGTTGGACGGATCTCCATCTCCGTCGAATTTTGATAAATGGGGCATCCTGAAACCTGGTGGGTATGGTGTTGCTGCAATGTTGGGGGCGAAAAACTCGAGCTCGTCCCCTGAGTCGTACTCATCTTTTTCCTTTTCTGATAGGAGTCTTTTCATCAGTTCCTCCATCTAGGCCAGCCTCTCGAGGGTTGGGTCCTTGGTTCCCTAGGGCTGTTCAACAGCTCCCATTCGACTGTACACATTTGACGGGTTATTGTCCCTCCAAGTTCGAGCTTGGTTTGGTGGGGCATTCTAGTTGTTGCGTACTTCGGAAGGACTTCCCTCGTGGTGAGTGCTGCTGACTCCATCGTGAGCTGGATTGGTCCTTTGTGAGTTTAGGCAATCTCGCAAATCGGTATGTGGATCAACCCGAGGGTTTTGAGCTAAACTTAGCTGATTCCTCAAATCTGTGCTGGTCCCACCACTTCGACGATCCTCTGTCCAATAACTTCCATTAGAGAAGCTCAGAGCTTGTGGTCGAGGATGAGGATTTGGAGCGTTCCCGCGTGCTTGTGGGACAAGAGCAGGGGCAGCAGGAGGAGGATTCCTCCTGCTGTTTCCATAGGCAGGGACGTCTCGAACAGGACGAGGTGGGGATGGATGCCTGAATGGCGACGGAGGGTGTCTGATTGGTGAAGCAATTCTCGTTCCATCAGGTCGGATCAAACTAGCCCGCAGTTGCTCTTCTCCACCATTTATGGTTCCCTATGCATGGCAATCTAATCGCGGTATAGGGAAGTCAGTTGGGACATGCCGTCTTTGCGAGTTTGTCCTTGACCGTCTGCGTGGGTTGCCATGGGCATTCGACGGTGGCGTTGAACTTGGAGTCGAGGTTCTGACCGACCAACTAACTCATTTGTGATCCCTGGGAAAGCCACCAAACGGGGTTTCTTGGTGATTGGGCAACACAGGAGTAGAACTTGGAGTTGAGGTTCTAACCAATCGACTTGGCCTGGGTCAACTATCCCGGCGAGACTTACGAGTCCCGCCTTGCCTCTTTTAGACGTTAACGTCGATTACAAGAGGGGGTAGTCAAGCCAAGACTTTCTCGATTTGCTTATTTTCCTTGGCTAGATGGCTCCTCAACTGCATGTTCTCCATCTTCACCGTAGTCAAGTAATTCAGGTTCAGATTCGGCGGTAGAGGTGTTGAACTTCGGGTGTCGCTGTGGCCATCGGTTGTTTTCCCGATCGCTGCTGGATCTCTGGGCTTTGTTCGTCAGAAACAGTCGTATGGTGAGCCTCCTGCCCACCATGCTGATCCATTTCATTACCGTTCCTTGAACGAGTGACCACCATGATGAACTTTTTCCTGAATCTTTTTCAATGGCACTAATTCGCAGCTCTCAATGAAAGCACCAAACTGTTGACGCGGCTTTTCGCCAACAATGTATTACGAAGATTAGCTAGAATAAACTAGTGCTTAAGGGTAAACCGTGAGGAGAATAATCACTCTTCAAGCTACTTAGAATGATATAGTAAGAACATTCGTTCCTTTTTACGTGGTTCGGAGGTTAAAATCCCCCTAGTCCACAAGTCAATATTATTATTGTATGTCTCTCTCTATTTTGACAGAATATTTGCATTACACAGAGAAAACCCAACCCTTTCTATCCAAGGTCTTGGTATTTATAGGAGAATGATCCCTGGGTAGGTGTTGGGGTCATCCTGTGATCCCTTGATGCCTCACATCATCTCTATGACACTAATGATTTGCATTTACATTTTATATTGAAGTGTGGTCTAATCATTAGGTAAAATGAATCATGGATCGCATGGTCTAAATCAGGCATGTGATGACTGATCATGCACGTTTATATTGCGTATCCGAGAATTCGGGAGTAAACAGACATGTGATGTCTGTTTATGCACGTTTATAATGCGTGGTTAACTTTATAAAGATCCTGGGGTACATCAGACCTCTGGCGTACCACGAGCTAGCGTAATGTCAGCTTGTGCCTTTTGATGTTGTACTCCACAAATGGTTCCAGGCAGTATGTTGCTTTGAACTCATCAGCTCCAGCTATTTGTCTATGGAATCATGCTAAATTCCCCCGGATGAAAAGTGAACACGTGGAACATCGATTATAGCCTTTTGCTAGCCAGCTGTACCCGAGCTGCCTAAAAAGGTACGTGCTGATTCTCAGGGCGTACAACACCCAAGTCCATCTTAATCCTTTAGTGTCACCAATGGCAATCTCGTCAATTGCCACATTCCGCTAAGTCCTCGAGTGTTCCTATAAATCCCCAATTTATCCCCGATACACCTAAACAAACGTTAAATCACCACCCATTACACAGTAATTCCTGAACACATACTATATTCCCATAATACCCCTAGGCTCCTCCCGAGTCGAATACTCGACCTCGTTGTGACTATTTAGATAATTTACTCCCTAAGACTGTCTTGGATCGCACATCACAAATATATCACCACACCCTTGTGGTATCAATCACAATACACACATATATCACATTTATGCCCTCAACAGGCCAAAATTACAAATATGCCCCTAATAACCAAATGGGACCCACATGTATATTTAATTTTCCTAAACATGCATTTATAATCACATAATCATTTAATTCACATATTATCATAATTAAATCAATTATTTCCCTCCCGACACTCTAATCAAGGCCCTAAGCCCTATCAACAAATTTTGGATGCTACAACTATCATCTCCTTACAGAAATTTTTTCCTCGAAATTTACCTAAATAACTCGGGATACCGATCCCGCATATCCGTCTCAAGCTCCCAAGTCGCCTCTTCCACTTTTTTGTTTCTCCACAGAACTTTCACCTAGGCGATGGTCTTGTTCCGCAAGACTTTATCTTTTCAGTCTAGAATCTGAACTGGCTTTTCTTTATTAGATAAATCTTGATCCAGCTTCAAGTTCTCATAACTCAGCACATGCGTAGAATCTGATACATACTTCTGGAGCATGGATATATGAAACACACTGTGCACCTCTGATGGAGCTAGAGGCATCGCCAATCTGTAGGCTATCTCTCCAATCTATTCCAGAATCTCAAAGGGCCCAACAAACCTAGGGCTCAGCTTGCCGCTCACTCCAAATCGTTTCACCTCTCTTAAGGGAGAAACTCTAAGAAACACATGGTCCCCGACCTGAAACTCTACACTCATGCATCTCAAGTTTGAGTAACTCTTCTGTCAACTCTGGGAGGTGAGCATTCGAGCTCTAATCTTTTCAATCTCTTCATTGGTCCATTGAACAACCTCAGGACCTAAATATCTCCTCTCACCCATCTCATTCCAATGGATGGGTGATCTGTAGTTCCTCCCATATAACATTTCATACAGAGCCACTCCGATATTCGCCTGATAATTGTTATTGTATGAAAACTCAATCAAAGGGAGATACCTACTCCAGGATCCCCCAAAATCCAGTACGCAGGCTCGCAACATATCCTTCAGTATCTGAATTGTCCTCTCAGACTTTCCATCCGTGTGAGGATGATAGGCGGTACTAAACCGCAACTGTGTACCCATAGCCTTCTGCAGGCTCTCCCAAAACTTGGAGGTAAAGGTGGGGTCCCTGTTGGATACTATCGACCTCGGAGCCCCATGTAGTCGTACAATTTCCATCACATACAGTTAAGCATACTTCTCCACTATATAAGTTGTCCTAACAGGTAAAAAGTGGGCTGATTTGGTGTACACATCCATAATCACCCACACTGAATCATGTTGTCCCATAGTTTTCGGTAATCCAACCACAAAGTCCATGGCCATATCCTCCCATTTCCACTTTGGAATCCCTAAAGGCTGCTGCAACCCTGCTGGCCTCTGATGTTCAGCCTTTACCCGCTGATAGGTCAAACACTTAGCCACATAATCCACCACATCCCTCTTCATTCATGACCACTAATACAAGGTTCGCAAATCTTGGTACATCTTCTTCATACCTGGATGTACAAAATAGGGAGTGATATGAGATTCATCTTAAATCTCTCATCAGATACTGAAATCCATCGAAATGCAAATCTGACCTTTGTTCCTCAATAAACCCATTTTCGAAATAGAAAATTCCTTAGCCGCTCCGGCTAAGATGACCTCTGTGTGTTCCCTCAACTGGGGATCCTCTCCCTGTGCCTCCTTGATCCTCTCAAGAAGCATGGGTTGACGAGTGTTGTTGGCTAGCTGACCAACTACAAACTCAATACATGCTCTAGTCATCTCTTCAGCTAACCTATCTGATGTCTGCCTCGAACTGCATAACTGTCTTGGGCCCTTCCGACTCAACGCGTCAGCCACCACATTAGCCTTCCCAAGATGGTATAGAATATCACACTCGTAATCCTTTATCAATTCCATCCAATGCCTCTGACGCATATTCTGATCCTTCTGAATAAAGAAGTACTTCAAACTCTTATGGTCGCAATATATTTCACACTTTTTTCCATACAAATAATGCCTCCAAACCTTTAGTGAAAATACCAATGCTGCCAATTCTAGATCATGTGTGGGATACCTCTGCTCATACTCCTTCAGCTGTCTTGATGCGTAGGCTATCACATTTCTAGTTTGCATCAATACACACTCCAAACCCTGTTTGGAAGCATCACAGTAGACTACAAAGTTCTCATTGTCTGACGGCAGACTCAATATTGGAACGGTGATCACTCGCCGCTTCAACTCCTTGAAACTATTCTCACACCAGTCTCTTCACACATACTTAGTGTTCTTACATGTCAGTTCGGTCAACAGTGTGGCTATTTTGGAGAATCCCTCAACAAACCCCTGATAGTACCCTGCTAATCATAAGAAATTCCTAACCTCTGGTACACTGCTCGGCCTGGGCCAATCTCCCACTACCTCAATCTTACTTGGGTCCACCAGAATCCCCTCCTTATCGACAATATGGCCCAGAAATGTTACTTGGGGTAGCCAAAACTCACACTTGTTGAACTTAGCATATAACTTGTACTTTGTCAACCGTTGTAGCACCAAACAAAGATGTTGCTCGTGCTCTGCCTCTGACTGAGAGTACCCCAGTATGTCATCAATGAATACGATTATAAATTGTCCAGACAATCACTGAAGAACCTATTCAGCAAGTCCATAAAGGTTGCTGGGGCATTGGTTAATCAAAAGGACATGACCAGGAATTCAGTGTCTATACCTCGTGCGGAATAAGGTATTTGGTATGTCCTCCTCTATAACTCTTAACTGGTGATAGCCTAACTGAAGGTCAATCTTCGAGAACATTGTCTTCCCATATATCTGATCAAATAAGTCATCGATTCTAGGTAGTGGTTACTTATTCTTAATGGTCAACTTGTTTAACTCTCTGTAGTCAATACACATCATTAAGGATCCATCCTTATTCTTGACGAACAACACTAGAGCACCCCATGGCAAAAAAACTCGGTCTGATGAATCCCAAATCTAGTAACTCCTGTAACTAAATCTTTAGTTCGTTCAACTCTGTTGGAGCCATTCTATAAGGTGTCCTAGATACTGGCTCCGCCCCTAGCACCAAATCTATGACGAACTCCATCTCTCGATCTGGTGGCAACCTTGGCAAGTCTGCAGGGAACACATAAGGAAATTCACATACTAATCTAGTTTCATCTGGTCCAATCAAAATAACTCTAGAAGTATCCACAATATTTTCTAGGAATCCTATGCAACCCTCTTACATTAGGTCGGTTTCCTTCAGTGCCGAAATCATAGGAACTTGCGGTCCACTCACTATCCCCACAAATACAAAGGGTACCTCCCCTTCCAGTTAAAAGGTCACCATCCTGCGCTTGCAGTCAATCGTCGCCACATACTTTGATAACCAATCCATCCCCAAGATCATATCAAAGTCATCCATCGCTAACCTTCGTAGGTCTGACTGCGACACTGTAATACTTCTTATTAAAAAAAATTATGAATTCTTCCCAAGTCATGACTGCCACATTCCTTTTATGAGACACAACATCCCACCAGATGCGGGCATCTTCTCTCAACATATAGATGGCGTAGGCTACTCTCTCATTCCTTTCCACCCTCATGAAATCCAGGATGGAAGAAACCATGTTCATCCACTGCTCTGGCCGTAGTGGATCTGGGCCACCCTCAAAGTTGGGAGGATGCTGCTTCCTAAACCTCTCATACAATGGTTCCCAACTATTTTCCATAGCAGGCTGGGCTGGCACTAGTGCCACTACCTGTGGAACTTGTAACCCAATGCCCTGAGGAAGGGCCTGCTGCCTCAATTGTCGAAGCTCTTCCTCTGTTCGATGAAGTCTAGCTTCCATCTAAGCAAATAAATGTTGCCAATTCGGTGGGTCAGGTGGAGGGTCCTAACCCTGGTTGTCGTCCTCAGCCCTATTGCGGCGGAGTCTAATTGACCGTCGAGGCATCACTGCAATATGCCTGCAATCAATGATGCTGCATATTAGGCATGATAACAACATCCAAAACCACCTCCCAATTTCATCAATCAACCACAACCAGCAAGTCTGCATATCACACATAGCATACAACAATCAAGGGGGCCATGCCCTAACATCATGCATATAACAATACATTCACCATGCTCTATCTATATATTTAGGAAAACAGGGCAACTTAAGCAAGCAATTAAGCATATAGTTCAATAAATATAAACAAACCCTGAGTTGAGCATGTCACTAGCAACGAGCGTACATGTTCGGTCGATCTCCAGGAACCATAAACCTTGGCATGCTCTGATACCAAGTTGTAATGCCCTACTTCCTTAGAGTGGTTACCATGTGAGTTAAAATTATGCCATTAGCTCGCTAATCAAGGTTTTAGGTTAAAAGTGTGACTAAACTGAAATAAAAGTCGTTTATTGAAATTAAGTATAAAAATTTGGACATTCATTGAAATCATAAAAAGTATTATATTTTAGATCCCAAAATATTATTTAGAAAATATATTACAGCTCAATAATATAATTACGATCGACGTAAGTGACAAAGTAATTCATTACAACATTCTCCCCAAAATAACCATGGTCGTGGCATCCAGGTTGGCCGAACATGTACTCGTTGCTCCACGCTCTCTGTACTCATGGTTGGTCAACCTTCCCTTTGCGCTTACCTGCACCATAGAGAACCCGTGAGACAAATCCCAGCAAAAAAAGTCAACAAATATTAGATAACATAACAATCTGCAGCATACAACAAAACAGCCAACGGGCTAAACACATAGTGACTGACACCGTCCCAAGCGCTTTACCAGGCTTGGGTTCGCGGGCTTCACCGAGCTAGTGGATTTAGCACCCTAGGTGGGTCTCTCCCTAGCGGCCTACACTCAACGTGCTTAACGCCAATCCCGACCCCTTGTCGTACCCGGCTTCTTGCCGTTCTCGGCCTCCATCTTTCCCGGCCTTCATCGTTCACAAAAAAACATGTATAACATAGCATATTAATCACATATATCCACACATATATTAAGCAAAAAAATAGGGCTACGGCCTGAAACACAAACAATAGGGTCGTGCCCTGCCCTATGGGTACAACAATTTTCTTACCTGTGTCCCGAATTGATAAGCCAATGCGATCCCAAGCACAGTCCCCTAATCCAAGCCTCATTGAAAACCTAGTCACAACACATTCATAATAACCATCCATCAAGCCTTAAACCCAATAAATAACTTTGGAATATTAATCTAGCCTTCGGGACCTCGAATTCTACTAAACCGGGTAGTTGAATCCTTCCCGAGCCTTAACATTCAAATTCCCAAGCTGAAAACCTTAATTACCCTTTTCTTTCCATTTTGGGCCACGACATGCCCTCTAGAGTCACGATGCGCCTACAGGTCAAAGAGTAGAACTCTCTTTGCTGAAGGACACAGGCTGCGGCATGCCCTCCTAGGGTCGCAGCGCCTCAGCAAACCAGAGGCTTCTCCAACCTCTTCAATCACGGAGGTCGCGGCACCTGAAGAACAGGGCCGCGGCTCGGGCCTATGAAACCCAGAAATTCACCATTTTCCTGCACATTTCCCCAAGCCTAAACCATTAATTATCAACCCAAAACCCAATTAAACCTAGAATTGAGCCTAGATTTCCTATCCATAAAGCCTAGGCATCATAACAATTAAAAAACAATTCCTTATCCTCATCAAACACTCAAAATCAAACCAGAAATTCAACTCCCATGCAGTATTCCAACTCATGACAGAATTAAATAGAAAAGACTATGCTTAGGCTCTTACCTCTGAGATATGTTCAGCCCTGAGTTAATCCCAAAGCTCACCTAATATAATCCTTCAAGTCTTTAGTCTAGAATTCCTCAAATTCCTTCAAACTCTAAGTGTCAAAGAGAGAGTTAGAGAACCGTGAGGTAGAGAGAGACTGAGAGAGACCTCTATTTTATTTTTTCACTTAATTCCATTATTTTCTCAAAGCCACTCAGCTGCCTAAGTCTATCCTAACTGCCTAATGATCAAAATGCCCCTATGTCTATCCCCAAAAATTTAATGCCGCCAAGGGCAATCCCATCATTTTCCACATACCGCTAAGTCCTCAAGTATTCCTATAAATCCCCATTTAATCCCGACATGCCCAAATGATTGCTAAATTACTACCACTACCCAGCAATTCCAGAACACCAGCAATGTCCACAAAATACCCCTAGGCTCCTTCCGAGCCGGGTATTTAACCTCGTTGTGACTATTTAACTAAACTGCTCCCTAGCACCGTCTCAGATCGTGCATCACAAACCACTCACTTGTGTTATCAATCACAATATACACATTATCACATTTATTTCCCTCAACGAGCTAAAATTATAAATATGCCCATAATAACTAGATGGGGCCAACATGCATATTTAATTCACCTAAACATGCATTTCTAATCACATAATCTATTAATTCACATATTACCATTATTAAATCATATATTGCCCTCCCGACACGCTCATCAAGGCCCTAAGCCTTATTAGCAAATTTAGGATGCTACAATTATATTGTGATGTAATGTTTGATTGATTAAATAAGTGTTAGAAAAGATGATTATTTAATCTAAGTGGAGGGATGTTATATTATTTTAATTAATAAAATGTTAGGTTAAATATTGTGACAAAATGTGATTTGTCACACCTTGTAACATATTATTGAGAGTAACAAAATTGGACACATGTGTGTGCCCAAATGTGACATATTTTGGAGTTACAAAATCGGTTACAAATTTGTAAGTCCCAAATATTATCCAATAATTTGTAGATTGTGTGTTATACATTTGAGTTTGGATTTCACAAAGCCATTATGAAATATGGTTGTTGGAGACACATTTTTAACTCCCATTAGGTGTATGGAGGTTACAAAATCATATGGGAAAGGGTTTGGGGCATTTTTGAAAAAACTGAAAATTTTGTGATGAAAATGGCCTGTGGCCGTACCCACTGATTATCACTGGTCGTGGCTTGGGGGACAGAGGCCAATGGTCGCGATCGTTGATACTCCTGGTCGCGGCTAGTGAGGTTGACAACCAATACTTCTTTTAAGTTTTTTCCAATTTGAAAGGTTCTAACATCCTCAGTAACTCCCAAATCTCCATTTTAATTCTATAAACATCCAATTAAACATTGGTAACAACCATGGGGTTGGTGGAATTTGAAATTCAAAGGGTATCTCAAACTCTATAAATAGGAGCCTAGTGCTCACTTGTAAGACACCATTTTCTATCCACAAAGCACTTGGCTGGAAAATATACCATAGATGTTTAATAATTCTAGAGACTTATTTCCTTGAGAGATCCCTTAGTGCTTAGAGAATAGGGGGAAATAATCTTTTGGACAAAGGTTTTGAACCTTGGTCAAGTTGGTGATCCCTACTACTCTACACTTTGGTTGTGTGAGAGTTTATGTTCTTATTATTGTTCTTTTGATTTTTTTTTTTTGTTCTTCTTGTTCTTATTTACTTTTATTATTATTGTTTTGAGTTTGTGATCTTCTTCTTCTTCTACATCTTTCTATTTACTTATATTTTGAGCAATAGAGTTGTAACATTTGTTTATCTATTATCTTGTCTTTTGTATTATTTTGCTTAGAGCTTTATTTTGGTTTCTCTGTTCCCATTGGATATAATATATTCTCTAATAGTTTTCTTGCATGCTAAAGGGAATGCATGTTGTATGCTAATGTTTCAGGGCATATACTATGGAAGGTAAAAGGTGGACAAAGGTAGCCATGATGTTAACCATGGTGGACATAGAGAGGACCATAAGTGCTTCCTCGTAGTATCTCTCCCATTTACATGCGTAGTGCGCGGAAAATTTTTCTGTTTGATGATTATGATGATGAGGATGCTATGTCTTGTTATGATATGAGATTATGGTTTGACTATATATGAGGTTTGCTTTATGTTGATATTTGGTTTGATTCTTCTTACTAGGCTTTAGCTCACCTCCTTTTTCCTCTCCAGATGCAAGAATTGATTATGTAATGGCATAGTGAGCATGGATCGTTCCAAGAAAGTGTATGTGCTCTGTGAGGGGACCGCATGGATGAGGACGATCCGAAGAACACCATAATTTATTATTAGTTTTATGAAATACATTTATTTTATATTGGAACATATTTTATTTAATTGCATGTTTTGACTTTATCTTTTATGAAACTCAAATTTGGAGCATTAATAAAGACTACTTTCTATTGCATTTAAAATGTTTATTCAAAGAATATGTCCTAGTTAAATTAGGGTGTTACAGTTCCTCATTTTTCTAATATAAGAATTAGAAAAAGTATTAGTAAATTGAAAAAAATTATGAGATAGTATTAAGTGATGAAAATAGAAACAATGTACAACGTCATAATTTTTTTTTTGGATTATATCTATCTAGGTGTCGAAAATAGAAAAATGTTGCACTGGTGTTGTCAAAAAAGTTGATGTGTTGTATTCGCTCGCTATATATATATATGCACTCTTAATGGTTACTATACATTGATGATTACTTTAATATTAACCATTGGATTAATATCAATGGTCTATATTTGTAATTTTTAATTAATATTTCAAAAAATAAATTTTGATTTTTTCACATTTTTGGAAAGGCCACCTGATGAAAAACGTATATTTATTATGAAAATATAATATTATAAACTTTTTATTTTTCAAATACATGTCAATTTCTAAATATAGCTAGCATCTCATTGGTTGGAAACACCATTAATTATGAAAAAAAAAACTAAATTCGAAATTAATGTAGAAAAAAATATTTACCTGTTGGTGACTTGCTATATCAAGTCACTATGTTGACACATCATTATAATTGTTAGTACTCATCTATGGATAGTAACCATTGAGAAGTCTTCTATATATATATATAATTTTGGGTAAATTACACAAACATATATAACATTAAAGAAAAGTTAAAGAATTCTTAAATGTATAAAAAATTATAATTTTCGATTATTATAAAAAAAATATAATATTCTTATTATTAATATTTTCGATTATTATAATATTTATATATAAACATATATAATTTTGGGGGAATTCTCCTATAGGGGCTTCACTTTAAGCCCTACTGGTAGGGCTCTCAGTGTTTACAACCCGTGAACAGTTTTCGAAGCGATTTTTTTTATGACCGTGTATATTGTAGCTATTTAGAGCATCCTGCAAATTTTCAGGAAATTCCGAATAGTTTACAGTATCGAAAACTAGGTTCAAACATGTTGTTGCACGCGTGACTAATTTTTTTTATGCGTGTGGAAAACAACATGTTTGAACCTAGTTTTCGGTACTGTAAACTATTCGAAATTTTCTGAAAATTTGCAAGATGCTCTAAACAGCTACAATATACATGGTCATAAAAAAAAGTCGCACTGAAAACTGTTCACGGGTCGAGAAGTACTGAGAGCCCTACCGGTAGGGCTTAAAGTGAAGCCCCTATAGAAGAATTGTCCTATAATTTTGTATTATTATTATAAAACCGTACAAAACGTGGCTATATTTCCATATTTATACATATATAGGGGAATTCTCCTATAGGGACTTCACTTTAAGCCCTACCGGTAGCAACTTTTCCTTTTAACAGACGATTACATCCGAGCAGCAACTGCTCGCGGTGTAAAAGGTGCCTTTTTTATATTATAATATTTTCGTTTTATTATAACATCTGTTCGTATGACTGAACTTAGCATAGCACTTTGATTTTATTTACCAAAATTTAAACAAATTTTGAAAAATACTCTAAGTATCGTAGCATGCTTTCACTTATTTTGCTTGTGTGTTTACATATACTTATTGATATGCTTTGCTCGCTAGATACCTTATATACCCCCCAAGTGATTGAGGAGCTTTAGGTCCTCGGTCACTTTCCTTGACCCAAACCTGTTCGAACATAACTGCTCGTAATAGATATTTATAAAAAATGATATAGCAAAACAACACACGTAATGAGCAAATACTTGTAATAAATACAATGGTTGGCAAGATTGACTGGCTACGCATAGTCCCTTTTATTTCTCGTAATAAATGGACAATCGTGTCCGTACGAGTGATCAAAAACAATATATGATCTTACACTTATAAGTGATTAGTCACAAGATTGACTAACCCTTGTTCATAAACTTGTAAAAAATAAAATTAATACAAGCCAATTCTTTAAGAAGAATTGTTTATTGATAGTACTTGCGCAGGTGTTCTCCATTCCAATAATGAGGAATGAGATCTCCATTTAAGCGAGCAAGTTTATAAGTACCTGGATGGAGGACTTCTTAGATTTGGTAGGGTCCATCCCAGTTAGGTCCGAGTACTCCAGCAGCTTGATCGTGGGTGCTAAGGAAAACTCTTCTAAGTACAAGAACTCCCACATTAAATTTTCTTTCATGTACTTTAGAATTGAAATATTGGGTGACCTTTTGCTGGTAAGATGCTACTCAGAGTTGGGCTTGCCCGCGAATTTCACCGACCAAACCCAAAGATTCCATCAATAATTGGCTATTAGTGTCTTGATCGTATGTCATCCGTCGATGTGATGGCGGATCTAATTCAACAGGCAACATAGCTTCATATCCATAAGCCAAGGAAAATGGAGTATGACCCGTTGTTGTTCGATGCGACGTTCTATACGACCATAAGACTTCAGGCAACTGTTTTGGTCATGCCCCTTTTGCTTCTTCAAGCCTTTTCTTCAGAGTATCTTTTAGTGTTTTATTGACAGTCTCGACTTGTCTGTTTGCCTGCGGATGAGCTATTGAAGAAAAGCTTTTGATAATTCCATGTCGTTCGCAAAAATCCATGAACAGAACACTATCAAATAGAGTGTCATTCTCTGAGACAATTTTCCTAGATAATCCATAGCGATACACTATGTTCTTGACTACAAAATCTAGCACTTTCTTGGTCGTTATGGTTGCAAGTGGCTCAGCTTCGGCCCACTTAATGAAGTAATCAATAGCCACCACAACGTATTTGACACCGCCCTTTCCTGTGGGCAAAGACCCAATTAAGTCTATTCCCCATACTGCGAATGGCCACGAACTTTGCATCTGCTTTAGTTGGTTGGGGGCTGCTCGTGGTATCTTGGAGAATCTCTGACACTTGTTGCATTTTCGAACAAAATCCACAGAATCTTTGTTCATTGTTGGCCAGAAGTATCCTTGCCTTAGGATCTTTTTTGATAAACTCTGACCCCCAGTGTGATCTCCACAGAAACCTTCATGGACCTCTTGCATTAATCCTTTGGCCTTTTCTTTTGAGATGCATCTTAGGAGTGGCATTGAGTACCCCCTTCGGTATAGAATTCCATCGACTAGGATGAACCAAGCAGCCTGCCTCTGGAGGGTCCTTGCTTTGTTTCTGTCCGTCGGCAACACTCCATGCGCCAAGTACTCAATGAAAGGTGTCATCCATGTATCTGCTACCTGAATTACCAGAGAAGTTTCTTCTGTGCTAATGCTTAGTGTGGACAGTCGTTCAATGGGCACTATATTCAGCGTGTCTGGATCCTTTGCACTTGCTAAGTTAGCCAAGGCATCAGCGTTTGAGTTCTGGTCGTGAGGTACTTGCTGTAGAGTATATCTTTCAAATTGTGCCAACAAATCCTTTGCTTTGTTCAAGTAAGCAACCATCTTCAGCCCTCGGGCTTGATACTCTCCAGTAATCTGATTAACCACCAACTGGGAGTCACTATAGATTTCAAGTGACTTTATGTTCATGTCCCTGGCTAATCGTAAACCCGCGAGTAGCGCTTCATACCCGGCTTCGTTGTTGGACGCTGTGAAGCTGAATTTGATCGCGCAGTGGAATTGATGTCCTTCAGATATTACCAAAATCATTCCGGCGCCAGCATGATGTTCATTAGAAGAACCATCTGTAAACAACTTCCAAGAGGGAGTTTGGCTTTAAGGTTCAGCCTTTTCTGTTTGTTCACAGTCTGGAAGACCAGTGAGTTCTCCGACGAAGTCAGCCAGGGCTTGCCCTTTTACTACTGCTCGTGGTAGGTAAGAAATTTCAAACTACCCAAGTTCAACCGCCCATTTCAATAATCGACCAATGACTTCTGGCTTCTACAAAACTTGCCGTAGGGGCTGGTTGGTCAGTACTGTGATGGGATGAGCTTGAAAGTATGGCCGCAGCTTTCTGGAGGCTAAGATCAAGCAGTAGGCTAATTTTTCAATGGGCGGATACCACAGTTTTGCTCATATTAGCCTTTTGCTTACATAATATACGACTTTTTGCATATTTTCCTCCTCTCTTACCAAGACAGCACTAGCAGCATATTTCGTGACTGCCAAATAGATTAACAAAGTTTCTTTTTCAACCGGTTTAGATAAAATCGGTGGCTGCGACATATGAGACTTCAGTGCCTGGAAAGCCTGCTCGCATTCTTCCATCCACTCGAATTTCTTATTGCCCCTAAGTAGATTAAAAAATGGGACACATTTTTCTGGTTATTTGGAGATAAATCTACTTAGAGCAGCGATTCTCTCGGTCAAACTTTGGACATCTTTTATTTTTGTTGGCTATTTCAAATCTATCAGGGCCTTGATTTTTTCGGGATTAGCTTCAATTCCTCGCAAGTTCACTATAAATCCTAAAAATTTCCCTAATCCAATTTTGAAGGAACACTTGAGGGGATTCAACTTCATCTGATATTTTTTCAAGACGTTGAAGCATTCTTGCATGTCCCCTACGTGTTCTTCTGCCTTTTTCGACTTAACCAGCATGTCATCAACATATACTTCCATGTTTGTACCAATCAGCTCTTTAAACATGTGATTGACTAGTCGCTGGTAAGTTGCACCAGCATTTTTCAAACTGAAGGGCATTACTTTGTAACAGTAAAGTCCTGTATCGATCCGAAAGCTAGTGTGATCCTCGTCAAGTGGTTGCATACTTATTTGATTGTACCCAGAGTATGCATCCATAAATGATAGGATCTCGTGCCCTAAAGTGGCATCAACCAACTGGTCGATCCTTGGAAGAGGGAAACAATATTTTGGGTAGGCTTTATTAAGATCTGTGAAATCCACGCATGTTCTCCACTTTCCATTCAGCTTGGGTACTAGTACGGGATTAGAAAGCCACGATGGATAAAGTGCTACCCTGATGAATCCGTTCTACTTTAGCTTCTTGACTTCTTCCTTTAGAGCCTTCAATCTGTCTTTGTCGAGTAGCCTTCTTTTTTGTTGCACCGGTGGAAAGCTTTTATCTATATTCAGGACATGGCTGATAACTGCTAGGTCAATCCCAACCATGTCTTTATGTGACCAGGAAAAGACTTCCTGGTTTTTCTTCAAAAATTCCACCAACTTTTGCTTTATTGTTATCTCTAAGTTTTTACCTACTTTCACAACCCTGGTCGGATCTGCCTCATCGAGTTGGACCTCTTCGAGGTCCTCGATCGGTCCTACTTCTTCCTCAAAATCCCCAAAGCGAGGATCCAAATCCCTATCCTCCCTTTGGGCAACACCATATTTGGTGACATGCTCACCTGATTGGGATTGTATTTCATTGGCCAACTGCAACTCTTTCCTGGCGTCTTCCCTTGATCCACCTCTCTTTGCCTTAGATATCGAGGAATTATAGCATTCCCTCACTTCTCACTGGTTTCCCAATACGCATCCTACCCCTACGTCAGTTGGGAATTTCATGGCAAGGTGCCAAACCGAGGTTACAGCTCGCAGATCGACCAGAATAGGCCTTCCAATTACAGCATTGTACACAGAAGGGCAATCAACTACTATAAAAGTAGTGAGTAATGTCCTATTCACAGGCGTTGTTCCCGTGGTAATCGGAAGCCTAATCGACCCTGTTGGTGCGAGCCCTTCGCTAGAGAAACCATAAATGGTTTGGTTGCATAGCTCTAGGTCCTTCACTGACAACTTCATTCTCTCTAATGAAGACTTGTACAAGATATTTACTGAGCTCCATGTGTCAACTAACACCCTCTTGACCATCATGTTGGCTATCTAGACGTCCACGAGCAGGGGGTCTGAGTGAGGAAATCGGACATGCTGAGCATCAATCTCGGAGAAAGTCATTAGTTCTTCCTCTGTTCGAGCCTTTTTGGGAGTTCGCTCCTCCACATTTAGCATCTCGATGTCCTGGTCATGGCGTAAGGTCCAAGAATATCGTTCCCTCGCTTTCCCACTATCTCCTGCAAGGTGTGGGCTGCCACAGATGGTCAGGAATGTACCTGCCACAACAGTTGGCTGTAAAGGTGGCGAGCGTTGGCGTACAGGCGCCTGCTCGTTGCCTCCTTGAGCCTCTAGCTGAGAACCTCCAGTGGCTCGTACGTATCTCCTCAGGTGTCCCTATCTGATAAGGAACTCAATCTCATCTTTTAGCTGGTTACACTCATTAGTGTCATGACCATAGTCGTTGTGGAAACAACAAAACTTTGTTGTATCTCTCTTATAGATATCTTTCCTTATTGGCGTTGGTCGCTTGTAAGGGACATTGGTGCTGGTCACCTGGTAAACCTCTGCTCTGCTCTCAACAAGGGTCGTGTAGTTGGTGAACCTTGGCTCGTATTTTTTGTCTTTAGGGCGCTTATTTTCGGGCGTTGATGGTTAAGCATTTGCCCTTTTTCCACCATTTTTACTGTTCCCGTTTCCTTTGTCGTTGCCATTGGATTTATCTAACCCATTGGAGGCTTTAGCAAGATCTTCTTTTGGTCCCTTTTCTTTCGTAGGTGATTTCCCCTCGTTGGCAATCGCATCTTTGAGCTTAATGTATCGATCTGCTCGATCAAGAAACTCCTGGGTACTTTTTACCTGATTTTTCTTAGGCTGTTCCAGAGGGGAGAATGGTGTCGTACTCCAGCACTAAGGGACATCATTTTCCCTTCATCGCCAACCGTTTTGGCCCCAGCAGCTGCTCGCATGAAACACTGGACATACTCCTTTAAGGATTCTCCCTCCTTCTGACGTATCTTGACATCTGATTGGCTTGAGTTGGGTGCACACGGCCAGCGTAGAATTGTCCGTAGAATTCCTTCATGAACATTTCCCATGTTACGATGCTAGCAGGAGGGAATTTAAAAAACCACTCCTGAGCAATATCAGATAGGGTGGCCAGAAAGATTCTACAGCGAGCATCATCTAACACCATCTGGATGTCCATTTGTATCTCGAACTTACTCACGTGAGATACTGGGTCCATGTACCCATCGAAGTTTGGTAATACTGACATCTTGAATTTGCTGGGGGTTTTCGCCACAGCTATTCTTTGTATGAACATAGTGGCTCTTCTCTGATCATACTCGATGTGGGATGTCCGGCTCCCTACCAGCTGCTAGACAGCCTAGTTTAATGCATCGATCTGGGCCTGTATGGCATCTCGGATTGCTGGGGCGACTGGTGCTGGAGGGGCGTACTCATCGTGCCTTTCGCACCTTTCGTTGAGCACTTCCCTTAAGTCATCATCTCTGTGCCTTTGCTCGCTGGCGCCCAACCAATCAAAGTCATTAGGCTGCCGAGGCTGCCCCCCAGCGTTCTGGCTCGCGTGCCTATTTTCTCTTGGTGGGGGGTTCCTTTCTCAAAAATTACATTTATGCCCTCAACGGGCCAAAATTATAAACATGCCTTTAAGAACAAAACAAGGCCCAAATGCATATTCAATACTCATAAACATGCATCTAATCATATCCATATACTCATTTAATCATGCATTTAATCACTCATTCACATAGATACCAATTATGCCATCTTGGCACACTAATTAAGGCCCTTAAGTCTTATTAGCAAATTTTGGGCGTTACAACTATCCCCTCCTTACAACAATTTTGTCCTCGAAATTTATTCGAACACACATCAGGTGACAACTCCCATACCTCTGACCATAACTTCATAGTCCAATTCTTTACCTTTGATCCCGCAATAACACTCTTACTAGAGTGACAGTCTTGTTCCATAAGATCTTATCTTATAACTGTAACTCATTAACCTTTTCTCGCTTCAAAAACTCTGCTGAATCCCAGAGTCTACTCATCTCATCAGCGATCATTTTTTGTCTTGTTATTGACACCAATAAAACCCATAAGCAATTACCCATAACAGGGTAAGACAAACTTGTAGGCCCCTGGCCCAATTCTTGGTACGATCTCAGAATTCTTGTTAAATCGGGAATCAAACTCCCTTTTTTCTTCCTCATACTATCATACTCTTTCTTGTCTGCACTGCTTGGAGACTTACAAGTCTCCCGTTCTGGAATTTCGTGTTCCGACACTTGATTCTTGCAAACCCTTATGTCCTTTCAGATAGGCAAATGCTCCTGCCCTAATGATTCTCACAACTTTGTTTGTTTTCCCTGAACCAATACTGAACCATAATACTTGTTGTCTTTCATTTGCTTACATAGAATCAGCACCACATGCCCGCTATCTTACCATATCTTATGTTGTGTCACCTCAGTCGCAAGCCAGCATTCATCACTGTGGCTGCTCACCAAATGACTATACTTTTTTTAATATCCCAAACACTTACACATTCATAAAATATCCATCAACCCTTTAGATTGCCATTTTATCTGTAGACAACCACCAATTCCAAGATCCAATCCTATCCCCTTCATTCTCTAATTTCTTTCCACAACCTGGAGAATTAAAGAGTCCCAACTGTTATCATCAATTGTCAAGCCATGTCACTCATTCATACGAACCAAACTGTGTTAACTCAATCTGTCGAGTTACAACCTTTCATGTCCAATTACCCTATTTGTAGTCCAATGTGGTCCACACCAATGATCCACTTCTATACCATGTTACCTTTCCATATAGGAATACCTGATCTTACTATCCATTTAAATTCCTTGATTACAACATGCTTAAGGAGATAGTACAATGTTCCTTTAGGATCTTCACCTTAACATCGGGTTCCATCGAATCACTCACCCGATCTTCATTTCTTAACTCATATCAAAATGGTAGGTTTCTTAACCATTCCCATAAAATCCTCTTCCTGAATTTCATTGCCCATCGAGACATATACCTATCCACAACCCATCACTGGCACCATACCAATCCCCATTGTTATTTTATCTGACCTTGCTGTAACCTGTGGCATCCTATCCAATCGACACACACCATCCCCAGTAAGAGATTGACTTCCAAATTAATTTCCCTCTTGTACAGTCAAGGATTTCTAACGTAAATTACCCAGTAACTCTCACCAGATCATGGTCTCAAGATTATTCCTTTACAAACAACCAAGCGCTCAATTCTCTTACGCTCTACCTTCACTGTCAACTGAATATTCTCTGTACACCGACCATGTTCCCATTCTTTCACCTACCACGAGGCTCAAACCATCATCTCTTCAGTCTATATCTGGGCGCATCTCAAACTTGATGCGCCGCTTACAGTTTCATGTTTTTAAAACAAAGTCAAGTTCCTTCTCACTACCCTTTTGTAACCATTCATTACACACGAACTTCTATATCACGAGGTGTTAACCAATCGTTATTCCGTCTTCTAAAAATCTGATACAAAGTTGTCCATTCAGTCTACCCTTAGGTTCTTCTGTCGTTTTAATCTCTGATATGGCCGTCATCCAAAGATACTTATGTAGTGGATGACTTGTTCACCAATCTCGTTATGCTTCCTATCCTTCAGACGTTCTTCAATAATCTCTCTGTGGCTTCAGATTGAATCTCTTCATACCTAATCCCTTCTCTTCCTGTAGCATGACCTTGAATACCCTTGGCGAAATTGAAACCCACACCTTCTGGAGCCTTACCTGTTACCCTGCTTCTTCAGTCTTAGTATCGTCAGTGTAGTAGTCGTTCGCATTTTGCTTCTAGCTGGAAAGTAGTTCAATGCATCCTTGACGAACCTAGATGTGACTTATTCATATCCTTCCTGCACTCTCTGCTTGTTGAACTTACCTGTGTTGTTGAAGCTTAAGTCAGTCAAGAATCTCTACTGGTAATCCATCACACCCCACTTGGTACAAGTGATAATTCCTTAAATGTCTCTATCCTTGATCCTCAGCTGGTAATAACCAGTTCGAAGATCAATTCCTGAAGACATTGTCCTATCTTGTAATCGGGCATTTGAACTCTTCATCCTTAACTAATGATAACAACGAATTCCATGGTACGACGCTCTGTCTAATCCATCCCTAAACCAGATACTCCTTCCGCTGAACTAGTAATTCTTTCTGCCAAACTAATACCATTCTTCACACTGTCCCTGATACCGAATCTGTCCATAGCTGAGTCTTGAAGCATACTCAACAACTCCTTACATACCCATCTGAATTCCTACTAATCACTTCAGTTTTGATTCAATCCAACTCATATACTTCAAGTGATGTCTCTCTCAATCCATGGTTGTAATTAACAAATTAGTTCTCACCCAGGTTTATAACAAGGCTCTCATATGGCAGGCTCAATCACTTTCACTATGAACCCCTTTACCACCTGTATTATAATTCTTCCTTAAAGAGTTTCTGATTCATCCCCAACAAGCACTAATATCTCAAACCCCTCATATAACACCCTTGAGGCATATACTTCATATAGAAATCTTTCCTGAGAGATACACCACACCGAACTCTTTTAGCCCATTATGTAACCAATAACAAGGATTATCAAGTCAATCGATCACCTCCGAGGAACTAGCCTCGGGCTTTGAATGTAACAAGACATTCCAATCTTCTATTTTCTAATCCTAGGCAATCCCTACTCAGCCCTAACATACTGAATCATCCCATGTAGATAACGTGTCCTTATCTGGTATCTTTCCAGATGGCATCTCCGGCTTCTAGTGCATACTAAATAACTTCACTAAGCCTCTCCACCGTCCTGTCGGCTATCTTGTAAACTATACCCCTTCCAGTCAAAACCAGAAGACAAAGAACTATCAGGGGCTCTTCTATTCTGATTACTGAGTATCTATCATGACTAAATTCCACCAATGGGAATACCATCATCTACATTTCTTGTCCTTCAACATTCATGTTCCATACCTCATTCCTTTTATCTCAAATACCATGGCCCTCCCTACTGCCCAAACACAGATGGAAAATCTCCTGCACCGAAGCGACCCTAATGCTCTGGGTCATCCCAGACTTTAATCCTTAAATGAGTAATCATTTATGGCTACATCCGCTTGTGTCAACTTCCAAAGTGGATTGACTAACTCACCAAACTTGTTGACATACTTTGTTGTTGTCTTACCATTCTAAACAATATTCATAAACTTATTAGTCCCCGTAGCTCCAACCACTTCGTAGTAACCTCTTCTATCACATCTCTGTCCGAGATCCTCCCAACCCATCATGCTAACACTTCGGGTCTGGGGTACCATTTATGTGCATCCTTTTTCCACAACTACTTGACACAACCGCTCTATCACGGCCTATCATCTTCATGTAATCAAGGACAGAATTAGCTATGCTCATCCACTAATCCCTTCATAGGAAACTCCAACCCTTCCTCAAAACCAACGAATTATGCCTCTAAAGCCTTCCATATAGTACTCTTATATGTCTGTATCTTCAAGTCAACCAACACTTGTGCCCCTGCTATTACACTATACCAAAAAATTGTTTCCCCAAAAAAAACCTGTTATTTCACCCATCTAGTCTTCTCTATCAGACCTCACAGCTTACTTACATACCAGCGAACATTTCCTGTGACTTTCAAGGGCAAATAGAGGGTTCCCACCCTTATCTATCATCTGCAATCCCTACCGTATCATTACCAACTCCATTTATCCATTCCAAGCACATATAGTCTGAATTCATCCACCATTACTGACTAAACCCCTCAGCCCTGATGTTCATATCCAGAACCATCCCACGGGCAGGTCTAAACAATCACAATAGCCATACACACATAAAGCATAACAAACACCAGTCCACATTACTATGCATTAGTTAACAACTTCATTGTTACTAAATATAATCATGTTCATCATGCTTTCTATATACCAATAACCAGATAAAACATGTAAATTCAATTTAACCAATTAACCACATGTAATCAATATACAAAAAGTTATTCAAATACCCATCCACATGCAATAGCAATGCTAATCAGCATGCCTCGATATCATCACACAGTAGTCAAGGGCCAAGCCCTATCAGAATCTCATGCTCCCTATTGCTCACACAAATTAATGCATTAATATTCCATTCAAGCACTTAAGCATATAATCTCATGTATTCAATTACAAAACCCTAAGTCGAGCTTGTCTTTAGTGGCAAGTGTACATGTCCAGCCAGTCTTCAGGAACCCTTAAACCTAGACTGCTCTGATACAAAATTATAATGCCCTGGGTAGCCAAGACCGTTACACTGTGTGATTATAAAGGTGCAAGACTTGCTAATCAAGTCATATAGTTGAAAACGTGGTCCTAAAGTTGTAATTAGGTAAAGATTAAAAGGTTTTTGTCATAAATAGATAATTTTCATATAAAATGATTGTTTAGTACATGGGATCCCAAAAGAGGGTTTAAAAGACATGTTTACAAAAATTCCTAAAGTTATAAATAACCATGGCCACTATAATGGCAAAATATACATTTTAGGTTTCCATCCCTGTACAAACCCTCGATCGCGGCGGCCAAGCAGCTGACAATGTACACCTCGCCCCCAGAGCTCTCTAACTCATGGTTGAACCACCAAACCCTTTCCTTTACCTGCACCACGAAGCACCCGTGAGTCGAGGCCTAGCAAGAAAACTATAATGCATAGCATAATCAACAATAGTAATCAGGTAATTCATAGATCATTAATCAAACACCCAATAGATCACATCGTTCACATAAACAGTGATATCAGTCAACAAACCAACAATTAACCATCCAGGTAATAAACATGTCATAATCATCATATTAACATCAATTAACATAACACACAATATCTAGGGTCAATGCCCTTATGCCGCACCCTCTAAATAATTCACTGTCTTCGGCTCACTTAGGCTGAGCCCAGTGTTCAACCCACTGACTCTAGCTCACTTAGGCCAAGCTCAGTGATTATTTGATTAACCTCAGCTACTAGTGGCCGAGTCGCATCCTGTGCGCAAATATTTATTCTAGCACTCTTAGGCCATTTATCTCATGTCCCCATGGCATAATACCATCATAGGATATCACATACAAGTATAGGTTACTCTTAGTCCCAACATAACCACATAATCGGGTGCAGTTTTCTTACATTTGATTCCGAGCGCTTTGGCTAACTGAAGTTACACTTGAGTATGATCCCGATCCGAGCCCTAGCGAACACCTAGTCACAACCATAAAATTGAACCATCATTAACTCAATTCCGCAACCCAACTCTCGGACCAATCCCAAGCCCTCGAGAAGCCCAATTCCACCAAACGGGGTGGTGGAATCGACCCCCGAGCCCCCAAGCGAAAACCTTAGGTAAAACACCCGAAACCCACTTCTGGAGGCAGGGTAGCACTACAGGCAGAGACAAATTCCCCCCATAACATGAAATATAGCATTGTAGCGCTCCACTACTAACTCTACAACCAGCACAAGACCACTTTCTGGGTTTTTTCTTCAAACTTTCCCGAGCCAAAACCCTACCAAACCACTCTAAACCTCTTCCAACATCAAAATCAAGCCTACAACCCACTATAACTCAACCAAATTAACCCATTAACATAAAAACCTAATTCAAGACATCATCAATCACAAAAATAAACTTGAGCTCAAAAGCTTAGGAACACCATCAGAAAATTAGAAACTCAGAACTTCAAAGTTAGAATTGTTACCTTAGCTGAGGAAATTCGAGTTTAGGTTACTTTAAATCCCTTTCTAGACTTTAGTTCCTCGGATCCTCATGCTCAAGTCTTTAAATCCCTTCCAAAAATCCAAATTCAAAGATTTACCATAACAAACCCAGAAAACTCAAACAAAACCTTTAACCCTTACCTTAAATTGATAGATAACTCCAAATAAGCTCCTTAGCCACTCCAAGGATCAAAGTCCCAAGACCAAGCCTAGAGCTCCCTGAGTTCATAGCTCCAAAATCCACCAAAAAGAGAGAGGGGAAAAAGAAATTATATAGGAGGGTAATGGTGAGTTGCGTGCTCTGTTTTTTTTTTTCTTTCCTTTTCTTTTCCTTCAGTTTCTAACCCTTCCACAATATTCCACCAGAGTATCAATGAGCTGAAACTCACTTATCCCCTTTAAAACATCAAAAGACCTTTTTGCCCTCCCAAATATAACCAAGTCTCTAATCATTCTAAGGGTATTTTGGTCATTGCTCTCAATTCTCGCTAATTCCTCGAGTGTCCCTAATATTTACCACTTAATTCTCGTCATCTAAATAATCACCAATTATTTTCCCCAATGCCTAATAATCTCCAATATATTTCCCAAGTTCTCAGAAATACCCCCAGGCTCTCCTAAGCCGGGTATAAATCCCAACCGTGACTTTTTCGCTAAACTGCTCACCAGGATCGCCTCGAGTCACAAGCTACAAGTATATCCACATAGTAATTTGGTCTCAACAATTTATCGTAGATAATTACATTTATGCCCTCAACGGGCCAAAATTACAAACATGCCCTTAAGAACAAAACAGGGTCCACATGCATATTCAATACTCATAAACATGCATCTAATCATATCCATATACTCATTTAATCATGCATGCCATATAATCATGCATTTAATCATTCATTCACATAGATACTAATTATGTCCTCCTAGCACACTAATCAAGTCCCTTAAGCCTTATTAGCAAATTTTGGGTCATTACATTAATGGTTCATAATTAAAAGGGAATAAAATTAACGTTTTACCATTTTAGCTATCTCTTGTTCCTAAAGTACCATTGACTTTACTAGTGAAGGTTCTGTCACAACAAGTTTGCAACGTGAGCGCTCATAACCTTTTCAATTCCAAAAGTCAACCCAATAAGGAACCATTATTCAATCTATAAGAAGGTATAGATTCCCTATTTGTTAAATTATGTCCCCAACCATATACATCATTGAGTTCCCAAAACAATTGTTCATAGCTTGATCATTCTGACAAATCTTAACGCATGAATCAAAGGATCAGATGACATATATAGGAGTTCATAGTATCCTCAGGATTAAGATCATCATGTATATGATCATCGTTTGATGTGTTTCATTAATACTATGAAATGGTGTTTAAAGAATTATGAACAAATTACAACTGGTCCAGTTCTACATACTCTTATCATGCAAAGTACATGCACTAAAGTATCCTACTACACTAGTAACTCGGATCTAGGTCACATGTATTCATAATACTAGTGAATCGTACTAGTAGTAATTAATCTAAAGATTCCATAACTTTATTTTACTGGGAACTATTTAAGTTTATTATCTTAATCTCGATCCTCCCATACCAATATGAGATTAAGACCACATAGATAAACTTCAAAAAAATTTGATATTCACTTAATATTATCATATAATATCGAACATAGTCTATTTATATAATAATTCGGTAATGCCCTGGATAGCCAAGACCGTTACACTATGTGTTTATAAAGGTACAAGACTTGCTAATCAGGTCATTTAGTTAGAAATGTCTTACTGAAACTATAGTTGAACTAGGGTTGAAAGATTTCGGTCACAAAAGTTTCATTTCTTATAATCAAATATTCCTTTACATGGGATCCTAAAAACAATAACGTTTAAAACACGGTTTACAAAAATTCCAAGTTATAAGTACGGCTAATAGCCACTCTGAGGGCAAAACAAACATTTAGGCTTTTCCCATCCTATACTACTCCTCGGCCGTGGCAGCCGATCAGCTGACTATGTACATTCAGCCTCAAAGCTCTCCATCTCAGGACTGGTCCACTTTGCCCTTGCCTTTACCTGCACCACGTAGCACCCGTGAGCCAAGGCCCAACAAGAAAACACAATAACAAAGCATAATCATCAGTCAAACAATCAGATAACCCATACAGCATAATCATAAACTCAACAATCCGAATATTCACAATAATCAAGTATTCAGCATACCAAGATCATCATTTCACATTAATAACCAATTCACATATGATAACCAAGGTCAACACCCTTAGGTCGTGCCCCCTATTTATCCCACTGACTTCGACCCGCTTAAACCGAGCTCAGTGAATATCAAGCTGTCCTCAGCTACCAGTGGCCGAGCCGCGCCCTATGCGCAAATATTGATTCTGGTACCCTTAGGTCGTTTATCACATGTCCCATGGCATAATACCATCTATGACGTTATACAAGTATAGGGAACTCTTAGTCCCAACATAATCACATAACCGGTTGTAACGACCAAAATTTACTAATAAGGCTTAAGGGCCTTGGTTAGTGTGTCAAGAGGGCATAATTGGATTATATGTGATCTAGTGATTAAGGGCATGTTGTATGATTATTTGAATATCTGTGATGCATGACTATGTGTACTAGTATGCATGTAGGCCCTGATTAGGTTAGAAGGGCATAATCGTAATTTTGGCCCATTGAGGGCATAACTGTATATATATGTGATAAATTGTCGAGACCACATTATTATGTAGATATATTTGTAATTTGTGACTTGAGACGATCCTAGTGAGCGGTTTAGCAAAAAAGTCACGTCAGGGATTTATACACGGCTCGAGGCGAGCCTGGGGGTATTTCTGGGAATTTAGAGAATATATTGGAGTCTATTTTGATATTGGGGAATATAATTGGTGATTGGTTAGGTGTCGAGAAGTAAGCAGCAAATATTAGAGACACTCGAGGAATTAGCGGGAATTAGGTGTAATGACCAAAATGCCCCTAGGTTGATTTAAAGGCTTAGAGATAATGGGAGGGTATTGTGGTCATTTAGCTTATAAGGGATAAGTATTATTAAGTTTTATACTTTAGTAGAATGTGTAGAAGGCAGTAGAGGTCTGAAGGAAAGAAAGAAAAGAAGGAAAAGGAAGGAAGGGAAAGCAGGGCAAATTCTCAAGAACGATTTGGGTCTTCTCTACCAATTTCTTCTAGAGATTTGAGGCTAGAATCCAAAGGAGCTTAAGGTTGAGATTGTATACTTGGGGTCTTGATCAGGTTGGGGAAACTAGCTGAGGTTGTTCATCAGTTGAGGTAAGACTTTGAGGTTAATATTTCAGTTCTTGGTGATGGTGTTGAATTGGTTTTCTGAGCAGAATTCTGTGGGAATTCTAGGGAGTTGAAGCTGAAGCTTTGGGGAAGTGAAGGCTAAGCTAGTGTGGAGAATAACCTAGGCTGGGCTCACTCATCAAAGGTAAGGAATTTTAGTTCAAGTTCTGTGGTTTCAGTTGTTGTTTTTATTGAGTTTCTAAGCTTTAGGTCCAGTTATGGTGATTTCCTTGATTTGGGGTGCATATGATTGATTTATGTGTGGTTGGGATGTGTGGGGTGAGTTGGAGATGTTGGTAGTCTTGTTTTATGTTTGGTTGAAGTTTGGAAGAGTTTTGGTAAGGTTTGGCTCGGGGAAAATCGAAGGAGGAAAATGCAGGGTTTGCTGTGCTGTGACTAGCGCTACAGCGCTAGTCATTGGGCGCTGTAGCACTAAGCTATGTGGTCTGGGGAATTTTTGGCTCTGTTTGTAGCACTGTAGCACTCTCCTTAGAGCGCTGTAGCGCTACCCTATTTCCAAGGGTCTTTGCCCGGGGGTTCGGGGTTTGATTCAACCACCTCATTTGGTGGAATTAGGGCTTCCTGAGGGCTTGGGATTGGTCTCGAGGCTAGGTTTTGGATTTGTAGTCTGGTGATGATTTTGATCTATGGCTGTGACTAGGTGTACGCTAGGGCTCAAGAGGGATCGTGCTTGAGGATCAAATTGAACAAAGCTAGCAAATCTAAAGGTAAGAAAACTACACCCGGTTATGTGTTTGTGATGGGACTAAGAGCTCCCTTTACCTGTATGATGCCATAGATGGTATTATTCCATGGGACATATGATAAATGGCCTAAGGACGCCGTAAATAATACTTGCGCACAGGGTGCGGCTCGGCCACTGGCAGCCTAGGACAGCTTGATGTTCACTAAGCTCAGTTTAAGCGGGCTAGAGTCAGTGGGATAAATAGAGGGAGATGCCTAAGGGAGTTTACCCTAGTTATCATATGTGAATTGATTATTGATATGAAATGATATACTTGGTATGTTGAATACTTGATTAACATGAATGCTTAGACTATTGAGTACATGCTCGTGCAGTATGAGTTACCTGATTATCTGTTGAATGATTATACACTGTTATTGTGTTTTCTTGCTGAGCCTTGGCTCATGGGTGCTTCGTGGTGCAGGTAAAGGCAAAGGCAAGTTGGACCAGTCCTAAGATGGAGAGCTGCGAGGCTGAATTTACATAGTCAGCTGATCGGCCGCCACGGCCGAGGAGTGGAACAGGACGAGAAAAGCCTTGTTGTCTGTGTTTGCCTTAGAGTGGCTAGCAACTGTATTTAAACCTTGAATATTTTGTAAACGATCTTTAACTTATTACTTTTGGGATCCCATGTAAAAAGAACGTTTGTTTATAGGAAATGAAACTTTTGAGACCAAAATCCTTTAACCCTAGCTCTATTATAGTTTCAGTGACACGTTTTGAGTTACATGACTTAATTAGCAAGTCTTGCACCTTTATAAACACAAAGTGTAACGGTCTTGTCTGTCCAGGGCGTTACAACTTGGTATCAGAGCGTCCTAAGTTTAAGGGTTCCTGAAGACTAGCTGGACATGTACATTCGCCGCGAAAGACAAGCTCGACTCAGGGTTTGGTAATTGTGTATACATGACTATGTGCTTAAATGATCTAAATGAGATATGACTGTTGATATCTGCTTGATTAATAAGGAGCATGAGGTACTGATAGGGCCTGGCCCTTGACTATTGCATGATGATATTGAGGCGTGCTTATCAGCACTGCTATGCATGTGAATGAATATATGGATGAATATTTGGATAAACTATTATATTCTAATTGTTTGTGAATGTTTGGGGTTCTAATGGTGGATCATGAAAGGATTATTACCCTGTCATCATAGTCTGACTACCGAGTCGTTGATTGCAGATTGACTTGGATAATTATGTATCAAAGAAAATCTACACGACTAGCCAGCAACAGGTCTGAGACTAGAGATGATGATCAGGGCCAGACCCCTCCGCCAGTCCTTGAGAACTGGCAGCAGCGTATGGCAAACATGCAAGCTCGGCTACAGAGCCAGGATGAACAGATCAGGATTCTACGACAACAGGCTCCATCAGGGAGTGTTGCCCCCATTGTGCCATCTGCAGTGGTACCTGTTGTACAGTCAGTAGAGGTTAGGAATAGATGGGAGCCGTTGTATGAGAGGTTCAGGAAACAGCAGCCCCCGATCTTTGAGGGAGGACCTGATCCACTGAAGGTTAAACAGTGGATGACCATGATTACTACCATTCTGGACTTTATGAGGGTAGAGGGACATGACAGAGTGGCTTGTGCCACATATATGCTGAGAGAGGATGCCCGAATCTGGTGGGAGGTGGCATCACAGAACAGAGATGTTACTGCTTTGACTTGGGAAGGATTCAAGGACCTATTTAGTCAGAAGTACTATAATGTTTCCATCAGGGCAGCGAAAGTAAATGAGTTCATGGGGCTAGTTCAGGGCAGCATGACCGTTACAGAGTATGCCCTAAAGTTTGACAGACTTGCGAAATTTGCACCAGATCTTGTGCCTACTAATGCAGCTAGGCAGGACAGATTTATAAGAGGGCTTAATGCTATGATAGCCCGAGATGTGAGAATTAAAATAGTACCTGGAGGGACAACTTATGCCCAGGCTGTAGAGAAGGCTCTTATCACTGAGGAAGCGGAGAATAAGATATGGAGAGAGAGTGCAGCGAGACGGGAGGGCCGCAGGGCGGTGCCTCCATATTCTGGTTCTGGTAGGGGCAGAGGCCCTGGTGATTTGAAGAGGAAGACCCCTGATGCTTCGACCATTACTGGTCCTGATAGGAGAGGTCAAGGTACTCAGGGTGGCTGTCAGGGAGGCGGTGATACATGGAGGACTTATCCTGAGTGCACGAGGTGCAGAAGACGCCATTTGGGCGAATGTCGGGCTAAGGCCTGTTGTGTGTGTGGGGTGGTGGGACACCTCAAGAACGATTGCCCGACAATGAAGAAGGGCGATGCGGGGAAGGTGGACAGCTTGACTCTAGCTCGAGTGTTCACCCTGACGCAGGCAAAGGCCAAGGCTAGCCCCTCGGTAGTGACAGGTGAGCTTTCTAGTGCTGGCTCTCCTTTTACTATATTGATAGACTCTGTTGCTACACAATCGTTTGTTTGTAGTAATGTGATTGATAGACTGTGTAGACCTAGTGAGTATTGTACTTCAGGGTTTGGGACTATTTTGCCTATAGGGGAACTGGTAGTATCTAGGACGTGGATTAGAGCACTGCCAGTGATAGTTGACGGTAGAGAATTGTCAGTAGATTTGATTAAGTTGAGTATGCAAGACTTACTTTTGGGATCCCATGTAAAAAGAATGTTTGTTTATAGGAAATGAAACTTTTGAGACCCAAATCCTTTAACCCTAGTTCTATTATAGTTTTAGTGACACGTTTTGAGTTAAATGACTTGATTAGCAAGTCTTGCACTTTTATAAACACACAGTGTAAAGGTCTTGGCTTTCCAGGGCATTACAGGGTGTAGTTTTCTTACCTTTGAATTCTGGCAGCTTTGATCAATGATGACAACCCTCAAGCATGATCCTTCCGAGCCATAGCGTACACCTAGTCACGGTCACAAGTTAGAACCATACCGAACTTCAATTCCAAAACCTAACCTCGGGACCAATCCCGAGCCCTTGGGAAGCTCTCATTCCACCAAATGGAATGGTGGAATCAAACCCCGAGCCCCCAGGAAAAAACCCTAAGAAATATCCCAAAAACCCCCTTCTGGAAATAGGGTAGCACTACAGCGCCATAAGGAGGGCGCTATAGCGCTACAAGCAGATCCAAAAAGCTCTGAAACATTAGGGCCTAGTGATGTAGCTCCCAATGACTAGCGCTACAGCGCTAGTCACAGCACAGCCCAACTTCAGATTTTCTTCCTTCGAATTTCCCCGAGCCAAACCTCTCCAAAACTCAACCAAACCTCAACCATACCCCAAAGCAAGCCTACCAACATCTCCAACTCACCCCAAATGACCTAACCATATGAAATTCAATCACATGCACCCCAAAATAAAGAAATCACCATGGTTGAGCTTAAAGCTCAAAACTCAGCAGAACATCAGAAATTTCAAAACTTCAAAGCTGGAACTTCTTACCTTAGATGGAGGATTTTTGACCTAAGTTATCTTCCACACTCCCTTAGCTTTCACCTCCTCAAATCCACAGGCTTAATTCCCTAGAATTCCCATCAAAACTCAACTTAGAGCAACCATTTCAACACCAAAAACTAGAACTGAAAAACACTTTAAAACTTACCTCAAATGGATGAATTACTCTTGCTAACTCCTCAAGCCAAATCAAGGACCCTAGCCCCAAGCTCAAGCCCAAACTCTCCCTGAGTTACAGCTCCAAATTCCTTCAAGAAATGGGGAAGAAACCTAAACCGTGAGAGAGAGAGAGAGACAAGACTTTTGTTTTTCCTTCTTTCCTTTCTTTTCTTCAGACTTCTAAAGCCTTCTACATATTCCACTAAGGCATAAAGCATTATAACACTTATCTCTTATTCTAAACATCAAAAGGCCATATTACCCTCCCAATTATAATTAAACCTTTGAATCATTTTAAGGGCATTTTGGTCATTACTCCCAATCCTGCTAATTCCTCGAGTGTCTCTAATATTTACCGCTTACTTCCCGACACCTAACTAATCACCAATTATATTTCTCAATATCAAATGGACTCCAATATATTTCCTAAATTCCCCATAAAGACCTCCAGGCTCGCCTCAAGCCGAGTATAAATCCCCGCCGTGACTTTTTCGCTAAATCGGTCACTAGGATCACCTCGAATCACAAGTTAAAATATATCCACATAATAATGTGGTCTCAAAAATTTATCACAGATATTTACAATTATGCCCTCAACGGGCCAAAATTACGAATATGTCATTCTAACCTAATCAGGGCCTACATGCATACTAATACACATAGTCATGTATCACAGATATCCAAATAATCATATAAACATGCTTTTAATCATTTAAATCACATATAATCCAGTTATGCTCTCCCAGCACACTAATCAAGGCCCTTAAGCCTTATTAGTAAATTTGGGTCGTTACAACTATCCCCTCCTAATGAAAATTTCGTCCTCGAAATTACCTGAATAATTCGGGATACTAATCCTGCATCGCTGATTCAAGCTCCCAGGTCGCCTCTTCGAGCCTACTATTCCTCCACAACACTTTAACAAGAGGAATCGTCTTATTCCCTAGTACCTTATTCTTCCAATCCAAAATCTAAACCAATCGTTCCTCATAAGACAGATCTATCTGCAATTCCAGATCTTCATACTTCAACACATGTGTCGTATCTGAGACGTACTTCCAGAGCATAGAAACATGGAATATGTCATGGACTCCTGACAATGACAGTGGCAAAGCTAACATGTAAGCCACCTGACCGATCCTTTCCAAGATCCCAAAAGGTCTAATGAGCCTAGGGCTTAGCTTGCCCTTCTTTCCAAATCTCCTCACCCCTCGCAGTGGTGAAACTCAGAGAAACACATGGTCCCTAACCTGGAACTCCACGTCCCTATGCTTGGGATCACTGTAGCTCTTCTGTCTGCTCTGTGAGGTGAGCATCCTAGCTCGGATCTTCTCTATAGCTTCATTTGTCTTCTGAACCATATCTGGACCCAAATACTTCCTCTCACCCATCTTATCCTAATGAATGGGTGATCTACATTTCCTCCCATATAACATCTCGTAGGGAGCCACTTCAATCGTTGTTTGGTAACAATTGTTGTATGAAAACTCAATCAACGGAAGATACTTACTCCAAGATCCCTCAAAATCGATCACACACGCCTGAAGCATATCCTTCAATACCTGAATCATCCTCTCATACTGCCCATCAGTCTGAGGATGAAAGGCTATGCTGAACTTCAACTAAGTTCCCATAGCCTTCTGCAAACTACCCCAAAACTTGGAGGTAAAGATAAGATCCCAGTCTGACACTATGGACTTAGGAACCCCATGGAGACATACGATCTCCCTCGCATACAACTCTGCATACTGATCCACAATATATGTCGACCTCACTGGAAGAAAATGGGCTGACTTGGTGTATATGTCCACTATCACCCACACCGAGTCATGAAGCCCTACTGTTCTGGGTAAACCTCCCACAAAATCCATCGTAATATCCTCCCATTTCCACTCGGGAATACCCAAAGGCTGAAGCAACCCTGCCGGTCACTGATGCCCAGCTTTCACCTACTGGCAGGTTAAACATCTGGCTACGTACTCCACCACATCCTTCTTCATCCCGAGCCACCAATATAACGTTCCTAGATCCTGGTACATCTTTGTGGTACCCGGATGAAGTGAGTACAGTGTAGTATGTGACTCATCCAATATCTCTAGTCTAATCCCTACATCAGCTGAGACACAAATCCGTCCCTGATACCGTAGTAAACCAGTCCCAGAAATAGAATAGTCCTTAACTACTCCCACTAAGACATTCTTTCTAACCTCCTGTAACTAAGCATCTGCCAATTGACTTTCCTTAATTCTCTCTAGCAGGGTCAACTACAGAGTAATATTGGCTAACCGGCCCACCACCTATTCTATCCTTGCTCTGACCATCTCATCAACTAACTCTCTCGCGATTTGGCTGGGACTATATAACTAACCTGGGCCTCTCTAGCTCAATGCATCTGCCACTACATTGGCTTTCCCTGGATGGTAAAGAATATCACAATCATAATCTTTTACCAACTCCAACCAACGTCTCTGCCTCATGTTCAGGTCCTTCTGGGTGAAGAAATACTTCAGACTCTTGTGATCGGTGTATATCTCGCACTTCTCCCCATATAGATAATGTCGCCAAACCTTCAGTGCGAATACCACCGTTGCTAACACCAAATCATGGGTAGGATACCGCTGCTCATACTCCTTCAGCTGTCGTGATGCATAAGCTATGACCTTCTCGTTTTGCATCAACACACAACCTAAACCCAACCTTGACGCATCACAGTAGACAATAAACTTCCCTTCCCCTGAAGGAAGACTCAACACAGGCGCGGTTATAAGTCGTCACTTCAATTCTTGGAAACTATTCTCACACTTGTCTGACCAGATAAACTTCAAATTCTTTCGTGTCAATTCTATCATCAGTGCCGCTATCTTCGAGAAGCCTTCCACAAACCGTCTGTAGTAACCCGCTAGACCAAGAAAACTCCGCACCTCCGAGGTGTTCCTTGGCCTCGGCCAATCCCTAACTGCCTCCACCTTGGATGGATCCACCTTAATCCCATCTGCACCAACAATATGTCCAAGGAATGTCACTTTTGGTAACCAAAATTCACATTTCTTAAACATAGCATACAACTGATGCTCCCTCAATCTCTGCAAAACCTGTTGTAGATGTTGCTCGTGCTCTCCCTCTGTACTGGAGTACACTAAGATGTCATTGATGAAAACAATAATGAACTGATCCAAAAAGTCCTTGAACACCCTGTTCATTAGGTCCATGAAGGCTGTCGGGGCATTGGTCAAACCAAATGACATGACCAGAAACTCATAGTGCCCATACCTCGTCCAAAAGGCCATCTTCGGTATGTCCTCATCCTTGATCCTCAGCTAGTGATAACCAGATTGAAGATCAATCTTTGAGAACACCGTCTTACCCTGCAGCTGATCGAACAAATCATCAATCCTTGGTAGGGGATACTTATTCTTGATAGTCAACTTGTTCAATTCCCTATAGTCTATACACATCCTCAGAGTCCCGTCCTTTTTCTTCACGAACAAAACTGGAGCACTCCATGGCGAGTAGATAGGTCTGATGAAACCCAAATCCAGAAGCTCCTGTAACTGTATCTTCAATTCCTTCAGTTCTGTCGGTGCCATTCTATATGGTGCCCTCGACACTGGCTCTGTCCCTGGCGCCAACTCAATGACAAACTGAATCTCCCTATGCGGTGGCAATCCAGGTAAGTCCTCAGGAAAGACATCCAAGAACTCGCAAACCAATCTGGTCTCCTCCGGTCTTGTTGGCAAAACCTTAGTGGTATCGACCACACTAGCCAGAAAACCTATACATCCTCCCTGTAGCAGATCTCTGGCTCTCAGCGCTGATATCATGGGTACACGGGGTCCATGCCTTTACCTGCACCACGTAGCACCCGTGAGCCAAGGCCAAGCAAGAAAACACAATAACATAGCATAATCATCAGTTAAACAATCAGATAACCCATACAGCATAATCATAAACTCAACAATCCGAATATTCACAATAATCAAGTATTCAGCATACCAAGATCATCATCTCACATTAATAACCAATTCACATATGATAACCAGGGTCAACGCCCTTAGGTTGCACCCCCTATTTATCCCACTGACTCCGGCCCGCTTAAACCGAGCTCAGTGAATATCAAGTTGTCCTCAGCTACCAGTGGCCGAGCCGCGCCCTGTGTGCAAATATTGATTCTGGCACCCTTAGGTCGTTTATCACATGTCCTAGGGAATAATACCATCTATGACATTATACAAATATAGGGAGATCTTAGTCCCAACATAATCACATAACCGGGTGTAGTTTTCTTACCTTTGAATTCCGGTAGCTTTGATCAATGATGACAACCCTCAAGCACGATCCCATCCGAGCCCTAACGTAAACCTAGTCATGGTCATAAGTTAGAACCATACCAAACTTCAATTCCAAAACCTAACCTCGGGACCAATCGTGAGCCCTCAGGAAGCTCTAATTCCACCAAACGAGGTGGTGGAATCAAACCCCGAGCCCCCGGGAAAAAACCCTAAGAAATATCCCAAAAACCCCCTTTCTGGAAACAAGGTAGCACTACAGCGCCATAAGGAGGGCGCTATAGCGCTACAAGCAGAGCCAAAAAGCTCTGAAACATCAGGGCCTAGCATTGTAGCGCCCAATGACTAGCGCTACAGTGCTAGTCACACCACAGCCCAACTTCAGATTTTCTTCCATCGAATTTCCCCGAGCCAAACCTCTCCAAAACTCAACCAAACCTCAACCATACCCCAAAGCAAGCTTACCAACATCTCCAACTCACCCCAAATGACCTAACCATATGAAATTCAATCACATGCACCCCAAAATAAAGAAATCACCATGGTTGAGCTTAAAGCTCAAAACTCAGCAGAACATCAGAAATTTCAAAACTTCAAAGCTAGAACTTCTTACCTTTGATGGAGGATTTCGACCTAAGTTATCTTCCACACTCCCTTAGCTTTCACCTCCTCAAATCCACAGGCTTAATTCCCTAGAATTCCCATCAAAACTCAAATTAGAGCAACCATTTCAACACCAAAAACTAGAACTGAAAAACACTTTAAAACTTACCTCAAATGAATGAACTACTCTTGCTAACTCCTCAAGCCAAATCAAGGACCCTAGCCCCAAGCTCCAGCCCAAACTCTCCCTGAGTTACAGCTCCAAATTCCTTCAAGAAATGGGGAAGAAACCTAAACCGTGAGAGAGAGAGAGACAAGACTTTTTTTTTTCCTTCTTTCCTTTCTTTTCTTCAGACTTCTAAAGCCTTCTACATATTACTAAGGCATAAATCATTATAACACTTATCTCTTATTCTAAACATCAAAAGACCATATTACCCTCCCAATTATAATTAAACCTTTGAATTATTTTAAGGGCATTTTGGTTATTACTCCCAATTCCCGCTAATTCCTCGAGTGACTCTAATATTTACCGCTTACTTCCCGACACCTAACTAATCACCAATTATATTTCTCAATATCAAATAGACTCCAATATATTTCCTAAATTCCCCAGAAATACCTCCAGGCTCGCCTCGAGCCGTGTATAAATTCCCGCAGTGACTTTCTCGCTGAACTGCTCACTAGGATCGCCTCGAGTCACAAGCTACAAATATATCCACATAATAATGTGGTCTCAACAATTTATCACATATATTTGCATTTATGCCCTCAACCGGCCAAAATTATGAATATGCCCTTCTAACCTAATCAGGGCCTACATGCATACTAATACACATAGTCATGCATCATAGATATCCAAATAATCATATAAACATGCTTTTAATCATTTAAATCACATATAGTCCAGTTATACCCTCTCCGCACACTAATCAAGGCCCTTAAGCCTTATTAGTAAATTTGGGTCGTTACAAATTCAATTCAATTATTTATTTTATTTAAAATATTTGTCAACTACAATAGCATTAACAGCACTATTCCCAACATAACCTACTTAGAGTCATTAGCTCCCCGTTGGATCTTTAACATCGCTATTCATTTTCCCTTTCGCGGTTACTGTTATTAATACAATGTACTCGGATTAACCTATGGAATACTCTTATAGATAATATTCTATGATAGCTACATGCAATCACGTTCTCTTAGAAACTCTATACTACAGCTTCTTATACACCTTACATTGTATAAGGTCAAATTTCATTTTAGTCTTTACAGTAACATGAGAAAATCGGCCTCACCACAACACGCTCTCTGTGTCGTGCATCTTAATATTCATTAACTAGAGAACTCCCTTATTAGATAACCTGTATTTTGGTTTTTGGTAAAAGGAGTTCTACTCAACTCCTATCTTAGAAAAATACCAACTTGTCGTCCTCTCACGAAAGTTTACCGTTGTCTATCATTTACGAAAAATACCGTTTTTTGACCCTTTACAAATAATATATGACAATGTTATCTCATTCTCTTAAAGATTCTACAAAAACCCAACTCCCATTCTTACCATTTTTATCCATAACCTAGGATCTCTTTTTACGTTATTTTTTAAAAGAATGGCAATTAGACCCTTAACTTAAAAATCAACTTTTAAATTAACTCAAGCTGATTTGGGATTGGTTAAGTCTCAAAATCCTTAGTTATCTTTACAAATGATTATTTCTTCTCTTTTCCAAAACTATACTTCTACTATTTAATTTAAGGGGTAAAATCTCCTTTTTTATACTTTTTCCCTAAGTTGAGTTTTGGGCAAAAACACTTCTACTATCGTTTAGGTGTTCTGTGTCATTCGGATGGGAACTAGGCAAAAGTCTCACGTCAAAACTTATTTTAGGTTAAGAGAACTAACCTCCCAAAAATCATTTTTCGTTAAGGTTCAAAATTACTACCTTTCAGTTTTTATAACAAACTTAGAAAACTTATTTCTCTTAAACCGTGACATATTTTTCTCTAAAATTTTATAGAATTACTTATACACATCTTAACTAATTCTTCTTAAAATTTCATAATTTTTGGAATGGTAAAACTCATTCAAATTTGTAAATCAATCTGGGCAGTGCCTGCTGCCCAGAAGTTTTTCCCAGATTTTAAGGTAATTTTGAAAATTCACTTCTCTTACACCGTAGCACAGTTTTTTCTAAAATTTTACAGAAAACTTTATAAATTTCTATATTAGCTTCCTTAAAAATTTCATAATTTTTGGAATAATAAAACGCATAAAAATATTTAAAGCAATCTGGGCAGTGCTTGCTTCCCAGAAGTTTTGTTTCCAGATTCTAGGGAAAACTTTGAAAACTCATATCTCTTATACCTTAACACATTTTCCTCTAAACTTTTACAGTGACCCTTATACATGTTTAAACTAACACCCTCCCAAATTTAATATCTTTTTTATTAGTCAAACTCATTCAAAAGTCAAAACAATCTAGGCAGTGCATGATGCCCAGAAATTTTCTAGATTTACATCAAAATGCCAAAACGTTCATAACTTGGGTTTAAAAATACATTTTTATGATTTTCCAAAGCCTATTATCAAGTACTCACAAAGAACTATGCAACTACACAAATATTTTTCACAGACAGAGGTAGTATAGCACAATCTGACCCGTTGGAATCCAGACCACAAAATTTTGGCAGCATGCATTTTTACACAACCTAACATCAATAAGCATTTCTAGCATAACCCTAGCCACATGCATGCATGCAAATCATCATTCCACACATAAATCTCAACCTTAAGCATAAAATAAGCTCAAGAACTATTGAAAAACCCTGTACAACTTGATCTACAAGAATCACTACAAAATATAAAGAACTCAACCATAGATTCTACCTCTCGAAGCCCTGGCGTGCAGATGAGTTCCTTAGCTCTTCAAAACCTTCCCTTGGTGCTCTAAACTCTCAAAACCGAGCCCAAAGTCCCACATGAAGATTTTAAGAAAAGGATTAGGGTAGAAAGAAACTTAGATGAGGGACAAGAACATGCAAGTTCACAAAAACCTCTTACCTTGCTTTATTTGATCGCAAAGGTGCTCAACTTCGAGATCTGACTAGTAAGGCTTTTCTTGAACCCTAGAACACAAGAACAAGGCCATGCATGGATTTTAGATAACATGCATGCACAAGGAACCCTAGGATTTTTTGTTTGAATAAGACGGAGAAGAATGAATCACAAGAGAGGATTTCACTTACCTTGAACTTGGTTTTAGGGTTGAACACTAGCTTCAATGGAGTCTCTCCTTGAGAGAGAAAGAGAGAGGAAAAAAAATGAGAGAGAGTGAGAGAGCCTCTGATTTTTCTTTTTAGAGTTAGACAAAATGAAAAGGGAAGGGGAAGAGGGTGCCTCGGTTTTGGGGGAAAAAATGGTAGAGAAAATTGTTTTGAGGAAAAAAAACAAAACAATGATTAAACCCTTAGCTTGTGAATGGGTAAGACTCTTCCTATTCTCTTTGGGGTATGTGTTCTATCTCTTGAGAGCCCTAGGACCCAGCCTTGCTGCCCACTCCTCTCTCTCTCTCTACCCTTGGAAATTACTTTTATACCCTTGCTTATTTTACCTCACATTTAAGGGATCCAAGGGCCCTTTGGGAATTTTGTGCTATAAATTTTCCCTAACTTTTAACCTATCGTTTTTTAAATATCTCCAAGCTTAATTAATTAAATTAAATGTGACTCAAAAATAAATTTGTCACAGATTACAAAACTTTGGTAATTTTATCAAATTGACCAAAATGCCCTTAGAGGCCCGAGTAAGAAATTCTCATTCTTAAGCCCGGTTTATTGGAATTCAAACCTCAATCAATTTTTCTTAAACTTATTGGCTCGACTATAAAGTCCCAGTTGCCAGAAAAAATTAGCATTTTTATGTCATAGTATTTCCTATTTTATTTAAACTGAGATTTTTCTCCCATTAGGGTTTATTCCTTGGTCTGAGACCAATCTTTCTTTGCATAAAGCTAGATCCATTATTGGATCATTACAACAGCTATAAAATTTACTAATCATCAAAAATTCATATAATATCATTTATCAAAATAATATTTCACATAATTCTTCACCGGCTCCAACTGGTTACTAACAGGTGTTCAAAACACGGGATATTACAAACAACATCATAAGGAGTGATCTTCTAAGCCCGATAAGGAAAATTAAGTCATAACATAGATCATAATCATAGGTCATAATAAGTCATAATAACAAGACAGGTATAAGAAAAAGATAAGTGCTTATATAGGGGTGGCAATTAAGCCCCGGACATAAGTCTGTCATACAATTTTGGCAACCGAGCCTACTAGACATCAACTTAGGTCTGTCATACATTTCTAAACACCTTAGGTCCAGCTACACTTATCTTCTTATTATACCTGAAATGTTACGGTCATATACATCACAAGCTAGGTCATAAACTAAACTACCTAATTTTCCTTACCTTTAGTGTGGAAGAAGAAAAGAAAAGAGATTGCTTTTGCTATAGAGAATCGCCCAAAACCTTTATATATGACATAAAAATTTAAGATTAGAGTCTTATAATAAAACTATACTTCAAAAAATTATAAACCTCATAAAGTCATACCTTCACCGTAGAACCAAAAAATGAATTCTCGATCCTTCACTTTAATGGATGTCTTCCAACAATGACATAGTCTTCAATTGATTCAAAATGAGTCAAAGTCCATTCTTGTTTCTCTACATAGCCTACATGCCCATGACGACCATTTTTAATTCAAATTCTTAGTTCAAATGATTTCAACCATCTTCAACATACTCACTTGATTCAAGCCTAGTATGACACCTCATTATGTAAAATTCAAAATGAGGCAAAACCCATCCTACTACTATGCCACACGCCCAAGACTAAACTATTTAAAATTCAAATATTTCAACAAGTTTTAATCTATCTCCAACTTATCAAGCTTATTGTGACACCTAGCCTTATAGAATTTTTAAATATACAAACTCTTCCTAATCAAGTGTTACTCGCCTATGACTAAGCAAGGTTTTACTTGGTTCTTCAAAATAACTCTTATACTTAATAAATAAATTCACAAAAATTCCACCTAATAATACCATAGGGAAATTCGGCTATACACCTTATATTTAAATAATTGGGACTAAATTTAATGTCACATGTATACTTATTAGACTACCAAATAATATGTACATTATTCTTTAATAAAACTATATTCTAATTTAATCAAAAAAAAACTTAAAACTATATACTAAAAATAATATCCCATAAATTACTAGCTATAATAATTATAATTTATCCAAATTATAATTATTTCTAAGTCATAAGATCATACCTTAAAATAAATAATTTAAACTTAAAGTAATCTTTTTAATTTTCATCACTCAAATTAAACTAAAAACTATAATAAAAACTAACCTATGGTCATATTTAAGGATCTTATAAGAAAATAATAACCTTGGCTATTACAAGTGATTATATATGACAGGACCGATGTGAATTAATTATCTTTATAAACTTACTGTTAGCCATAAATATTTAATTCATATTTTAAAAGATGATCATTTATAGATCAGTCTAAATCTTGAGTAATCATGAACTCCAGTTTATCTTTATTGGATCTTTTGATTCATTCGTTAAGGTCTCTTGATATAATGAGGCTAGTGACTTTTGTTTTAGAGATTCAATATCATGAATGACTGGGAACATGATTTCACAATAATGGAATCCATACTTTCCTAACATATGAATGTTGGTTCCCTTAAGGGTAAATTCTGGAGCTGAATAGTTATTGAGCTCAAATCTATAATTTGATTATAGATTAATTATTCACTAGTGAATTAATGGTACTTAAGGAACAAGAGGTAATCAAAATGGTAAAACGGTAATTTTGACATACTCTAATTAGCGAACCAATAAATAGAGGACAGATCTACATTTATTGATTACATCAATGGACTACAAGAGAAAAGTCTGTAAATATAATTCTATAATTACTTAGAGTGCAATTCCATATTTATAGTGTAATAATGGAATTATAAATAAGATTATTGAATTAAAGAGTTTAATTAATAATCTGATTTATTGGAGCTTCGTATTATAGGTCCATGGTCCTCGAGTCGCCTCAGTCCTACACTGTCAAGGGTAAGGATGTCACAAGAAAGATTAATAGAGAAAAAAATGACTAAATTGCAAAGGAATTAATTTTCCAAGGCAAAGAGATAATTATGTGCAATTGATTAATTGTGAATTAATTTACCATTTAACTAATTAGTTTTTATTTTAAAAACTTTACATTAGTTCAAATTAATATTAATCAATGTTTGGATTAATATTTTGAAGAGTTAATTATTAGATAATTATTTAAACTAGTAGTTTTTTAAGATAAGGTTAATTTGGAATTAACTGATATTTCTTTTGAGAAAAAATATGTTGTCTTAAAATTAATTAAACAAACAAATGAGAAAATTAGAGAGACACAACAATGGCTCACGCCACTCACTGTGCGAGATAGTGAGTGGCGCCACTCATGTGCCACATCATTCCTGAGATTTGAATTTTGATTTTCAAATTAATTTGTTTATTTAATTATTTCTTTTAAATTTCATTTAAATTAAATAAATAAATTAGGTTATAACTAATCAGTTTTATTTTATTAAATTAAAGAATAACAAAATAGTTTTAATTATCTTTATAAACCTAAAAAGAAACTATACATTTAAAGTTATTGTTTTGGTTATCAGACTCTCTAAAAAATAAACGATAAAATATTTTCTCTAAGCCTGAAAAATTATAGAAGTTTCCCTAAGTCTCTTCTCTTGTCAAAACTCTCTATATCTAGAGAGCCTAAAAATCAACCAGTTAATCCTATATGCCCACACACATCCTTGTGTGTTAGAGGAATAAAATCAACCAGTGAATTATACGTGCCCACACACAAAGTATTAAGTTTGTGTGTGTTGGTCGAGCTACATGAGCTTGTCGAAGAATGCATTCTATCAACATAAAGGAAGCTATCCACCTTAAAGATATTGAAGCTTATTACATAAAGGTTTTTGATCGAATAGAAGGAGTTAGTCGATGGCTCACTCATCTACTAAAGTTGATTGAAGGAAGCCTTGCTCAAAGGATGATCCATTCAACCAGAATGATTTGAATTTAAGGGATATTTATGTAACTGATATTTGAATGTATTTTTCACATTCATTTAATATGTAATCATTTGTAACCCACCCCACATGTGTAGGGCCTAATTTATGCTTGTAAGGCCCATGGCCCACTAAGAGACTCTATAAATAGAGATCTCTCACAGATATTATTCTTTCATGCGCACTTTGTTGGGAATGTATGGCTTTACACTTTGTAAATCAACAATTAATAATGGTAATAGTTCAATATTTGAAACCCTAAATGCTAAGTAGGAACTTTATTCAAAGTATGAATACAAATCTTGATAAACAAAGAAACATGTTCATAATATGAATGGCAATCTTAATATAAGAAACTACATTATTAAATGATGATAAGATGAACTTATAAACATTTAATCATCAATACTAACAATGAAAACACAATTGAGTAATACAAAACAAAGTCAGGGTTAGATACATACAACCTTTGATTTAGAGAAACTTGAATCTTCAAACTTGGGGAACTTCTAAGGCTTATACACAATAAGAACATTATTGTCCAAAATCTCTATTCCAAGCCTTCCCTTATTGCTTGAAACTTCAACTAAGTGGAATAAGATTTTGGATTTAACAAGCCTTAAAACTCATGCAAGTCAAGCAAAGCTTAATGAGTTTCTTGGAGAAAACTTTGGTCTTTAAGAGATAAAGAGAGAGAGGTTAGAGAGAGAGTTGGAAAGTGTGATCAAGACTTTACAACTCTAATAACCCATATTTATAGTGTAGGCATCGTCATTAGCCTAACCAATATGATTAGAGCATTTAAAACACATCATTTGGAGCATTTTTTTTTTTGTAATAGTACGACCCTAAAAGACCGCACAAGCCATACGTCGCCTACTAGCAGGTAATGCATCGCCTGCTAGCGCTTTTGAAGCCCTTCACATTCTGGCGATACTATGCCACTTAGGAGTGACGCATCACCATCCCCTCTGACTTTAGACCCCTCCAATGGTTCTAAACTTGCTCCAAATGCTACCAAAATTTTTGGAAATGTTTGGATACCTAATTGTATCACTTAAGACCCATAAAAGTCACTTTTAGATTCCTTCTACACAATCTCATGTTTTCACTTCAACTTAAGTTCAAAATCGTTAAGTGTTTTGCACCTCAACGTGTAAACATCTTAACCATTATATTTAACCAATCTCAATATTCCCCCACTTGGTTAAATATAATCCTCTCTTCTTAGCTCATATAGTATTGGTGCATAAAATAAAGTATCTTACGATTTGAACTTTACCATAGTGAAAGTATTACAAAGTCTTATCGAAGTCATTGGTGTCTTAAATTTGAACCAAGTACTACTTAGTGATAAAACCGGTGACACCTCACACATCTCAACTTGACCATTTATTTTCCCACTTTTCTTGCTTAGCACTCATATGGCCATGTTCTCATCCATTTCATAAACTTTCCAATGAGAAACTCCAACTCCCATAAGAGGTGGCACCACCTCTAAGTTCACATAGGTAAAGTTCTTACAGCATATTTGCTACCTTTAGATATGCTTGTTGTACACAACAGAACTTTATTAAAAGTCTTAGGCTTAACCCTCACTCGGTAGCAACCAACACTAACCATCCTTGGATGGAACTCACGACTTTGTTAGTGTTGAAACTATTCACCCAATAACTTGCTCTTACCCATTGAACTCTTGCATTTGATGTTCACACATTTGGAGTTGGGTTGTCATCATTGGTGAATATATTATTCTAGGAGTTTCAGTCCCATCCCTTTTGAAGTGGAACTTACTAACCTCTTCGCAAGAGGTTCTATAAATGGATCTGCTAAGTTCTCACATGTTTTTTTATAAATGAGATCGATATGATTCCTCCTCGAATCAATTGTCTCAGATACTCATGTCTTAGACTTATATGTCTAGACTTCCCATTATCATGTCTTAGACTTATATGTCTAGACTTCCCATTATTTATATGCCATTATAGGCTCTAGCTAATGTGGCTTGTTTATCACCATTGGGTTATTCCTCTTGAAATCCCTAAGCCATTTGGCCTCTTTGCCATTTTCTGCTAGAGTTATAAACTCATTTTCCATGGTTGAGTGAAATATATGTTTATTTCTTTGGGCCCTAAGAAACCACTCCTCTTTTGAGCATGAACACCCAACCACTTGTGGATAGATTATCTCCTACACTTGATATCCAACTCGCATCGGAATATCCTTCAAGTATATTCGAGAACTTTGAATATTGGAGGCCTAGCTACTTGGTCCTTTTAAGCTACCCTAGAACTCTCTCAATCGCATTCCAATGTTCCATACTTGGATTGATAGTAAACCTATTTAGTTTGCTAACCTCTCTACAATTGTTATTTTCAAGTTTTATGCTTGAATCAAATGGTGTATTCGCCTCTTTGATTTTGAGATTACTAAACTTGTCAAGCAGTTTCTTAACAAAATGAGCTTGACTTAAGGCATAACCCCCACTATTTCTTCTCAATTTTATACCAAATAAGGTATCGACCTCTCAAAGGTCCTTTATCTAGAAAGTGGAAGATAAAAGACTCTTCCTTTCTATTATGCCTCCCATCTCATTGCTCAAAATAAACAATCATCAATATTAGACACACCAAGATGACATAGCCATCACAAGTCTTAGAGTATAAGTACTTGTCCACATTATTGTGTCTAAACCCATCCAAAACAATAGCTTTATCAAACTTCTCATGTCATTGTTCCAATGCTTGTTTTAAACCATATAATGATTTAACAACCCTACACACTTTATTTCATTTATCCTTAGAACAAAACCTTCCAGTTGTTCTATATAGATCTCCTCATCGAGATCTCCATTTAGGAATACAATTTAGACATACATTTGATGAACATAAATGTTATATATTGATGATAAGGAAAATAGTACCCTTATAGTGGTTGTCCTAGCAATCGGTGCATACGTGTTAAAGTAATTGATTCCTTCCTTTTGTTTAAACCCTTTTGCTACTCATCTTGCTTTGAAGGATTTGTATGTGCCATCGGTGTGATATTTCATATAAAATACCCACTTGCACCCAATTGGATTTGAACCTTTTGGATGGTTTACCAATTCCCAAGTGTGGTTTGATATAATTGAATCCATCTCATCATTTATTGCCTCCTTCCAAAAAGTGGAGTCTCTCGAATACATTGCTTTTTGGTATGTTTTGGGATCATCCTCAACTTGAAGAATCATAGGAAATTTCCATGTGACTTCTTCGAGTATACCGTAGAGTATTTCTACTTGAGAACGTTCTCAATTGATCCCAACTCTTTAAGCTTTTGGCTTCTCCGAGGCAATATAGGTTGCTCATCAACCTTTGGATCTTTCTCTTTAAGAGATTCTCCAACACATGTGGGCTCTTGAGAGTTGCTATCACAATATAACATATTCTCAAAGAACTCCATTTCTCTTTATTCAATTATCATATTAGACTCCAAGTCTCATAGCCTATAGGCCTTGCTATTTGAGGCATAGCCAACAAATGCACACTTTACAGCATTTGAAACCCTAAATTCTAAGCAAGAACCTTATTCAAAGTATGAATACAAATCTTGATAATCAAATAAACATATTCATAATTGAATGTCAATCTTGAATATAAGAAGCTACATGATTAAATGATGATAAGATGAACTAAGAAACATTTAATCATCAATACTAACAATGAAAACACAATAGAGTAACACAAGACAAAGTTAGGGTTAGATTGATATAACCTTTGATTTAGAGCAACTTGAATCTTCAAACTTAGGGAACTTCTAAGGCTTATACACAATAAGAATATTGTTGTCTTAAATCTCTATTCCAATCCTTCCCTTAATGCTTGAAGCTTCAACTGAGTAGAATGAGATTTGGGATTTAACAAGCCTTAAAACTCATATAAGTCAGGCAAAGCATGATGAGTTTTTGGAGAAAATTTTGTTATTTGAGAGCTAGAGAGAGTTGGAAAGTGTTATCAAGACTTTACAACTCTAATAACTCATATTTATAGTGTAGGCATCGTCATTAGTCCAACCAATAGAATTAGAGCATTTAAAACACATCATTTTGAGCATTTTACGTAACTGTATGACCCTAAAAGACTGCCCAGGTGATACATCGCCTGCTGGGGCTTTTGAAGCCCTTCGCATTATGGCGATACTACGCCACTAAGGGGCAACGCATCACCACCCCCTGACTTTGGACCCCTCCAATTGTCCTAAAATTGCTCCAAATACTACCATACTTTTTGGGAATGTTTGGATACCTCATTGTAGCACTTTAGACTAATAAAAATCATTTTTAGATGCCTTCTACACAATCTCATGTTTTCACTTCAACTTAAGTGAAAAATTGTTAAGTGTTTTGCACCCAACATGTAAACTTCTTAACAATTATATTTAACCAATCTCAACACACTTTACGTAAAAAATCCCTATTGAATTGTATTATCTCTTAGGCTTGAGAAACTCAGTTGAATCTTGTTCTTCTTGATCTTGAGCCTAAGACCCTTTTGATTAATAAAAGTACAAGTGGACGTAGGTCATTACCAACTCTTGGGGTCGAACTACTATAAATTATTTTGTCTCGTTTATTTGAATTCAGCTATTATATTCATAATTGTTGTTTAATTTGACTCTGTGTTGTTGACCAAAACGCTGGTCAACATTTTGGTGCTTTCATTGAGAGCTGAAATCAAGGAATCTCAATTCACCAATCTATCTGAATCAATGGCTATTACTACTAGAAGCCAAACTCAGGAACCACAAGGGGGAAACCCCACTACTGGACCACATGACCAACCCATGAGCAGTCAATTTCATCCTCTGCAACCCGGTTAGCAAGTTCCTCCACCTGGAAACCTACCTATAAAGGAGCAATTGGGCATGATGAGCCCCTCGTGGCCTTAGGGGAACACCTCAACCCTGATATTAAGCAGCTGAAGGAAGTTGTGGGACAAATGTAAGAGTAGTTTGTTGCCATGCATGAGAATCAAGCAGAAGCCCAGGAGGCTGTAACTGAAGCCCTGAACAAACAGAGACAAGACTTTCAGTCTTGGATGGATCAACGGCAATGAACCCATGAAGCTCGTCAAGAAGAGGTTGATCGTCGTATACTGAAGTAGCAAGGCTGCTAGAATCGATCTTACAACAAACTCAAGCTGCAAGAAATCGACCAGTGAACCTATAACCCTGAGAACATTGGTCGACCAAATGTTGAGACTCAAAGGTCAGTTGGTCGAGTCCTAGAACCTTCCCAACCAACAAGATCCCAAGACGACGTAGTTCCACCTGGGCAAACCTGTAGTAATCACTCTAACAGACTCGACCAGTGTCAAGTCCACCAAGATGAACAAGTGATGCCCAACCGTGACCAAGGTCAAGGTTAAGGTAGACAAGTATCTAGAGAAGGAAGGCATGTTGATAGTGTTGGGTTTTTATGGCCTAATTAAAATCTAAATTCTTTGTAATCTCATTTATTATCAATAAAAAAAATAGAAATCATTGTTTGACTTGATCAATCACTTTGCTCACATGTTTTATTTTCATTATTATTTGTTTAATATAAACTTATATTAAATCCCGAGCATATAGCTAATCGTATTTATAGTGACGTAATCACGGTGGAATATAAATATGATTATATGTTCAAAATAAGTTAGTCCTAAGATTAATCAGTGCACAGGATTTACACTGACTTGCCAATCTACGATATGATCTACTTACACATTGTGGTGTTATGTTCTTTCCTATTCATTAGCAAAGTAGATAAGATCAGATGTATTTGTTACATCGGACTGGACCAATATTGACAGTTGATAAGATAAGTAAACATACCGTTATTATCTATTCTAGTCATATCATATAGTTGTCCATAGGTCAATTCAATCTCAATTCTGAGTGGTTAGTATTCTAACTGATTGTATTATTTGAGTTCTTTGACTTGTTCGTTACCAGCTTACCCTACAGACCAGCCCATACTTACATCTTGGGAACCCAGTAGTATAATTGAGTAGGAGTGTTAATCATAGATATGAACATCTATAGCTTCTGATGAAGAAGTGAAACGATGGTTTCCTTTTAGTTTGGTTCAAGGTGTTAAATGATAGAGATCTCATTTCAGTAATTAAATTAGTTTACTGAAATATTATTTACAAGGAACTAAGTGTTTTAAGGATAAAATACAATGAGGGGTAAAACAGTATTTTAGTCCTATCTCATTGTAGATCGTCTATAAAGGATTGAGTGACAATTATGGTTGTAACAATGGATATTTAATAGTGTATCTATATTTGTTATAGAGCGTTCTATGAATTCAACAGTGTAATTCCGAGTCTATTGTGGAGTCGCGAGGAATTAATAAGTTAGTAAATTTATTTGTTAGATTAATGATAACTTATTGGAGCTTGATTTCATAGGCCCATGATCCCCATTGTACCTTGGATAAAATCATCTAGATAGTCTCAATTAATTGATTTAATTATCAATTAGAATTATCAAAGTTGACCAGGTCAATTTTGGATAGTTTCACAGAGTTATATAATTTTGAGAAGAAAAGAGAAATTATGGCTGATTTATTAATTAAGATAAATTGGTATCTAAATTAATAAATAAATTTAAATCAAGGTTCAAATTATAAATAATTAACTTGATAAAGGATTTAAATAATTAAATCAATAGAAAATAATGCATGCCTTGTTTTTAAGTCCAATGGGCTTATAATCAAATGGGAAATTTCATGGGCCTAAAGCCCCTGATAATTTTGACCTAGGGCTTTAAAATGTCTATTATTTTATTGATTTTTTAATTAAATTAAATGGCATAATTGAGTCTATAAAAGGAGTGCTTAGAGAGAAGTCATTAGTTAAGATTTCTGAGACGACAGATAAGTTTAATCACTGGTTTTCTGAAAGTTTTAAATTCTCTCTAAACACAAGTCATTTTCTAAGCCTCTTTTCTATTATCTCTTTTTCTCTCTGTATCTATCTCATGTGTTGAGAATTTCCCACACTAGTCTAGGTGATTCTAATGATACATTGGAAGAATGTGAAGAAATCAGATTTCTTGATAATACTCTGCGACAGAAAGGATACAAGGGTTAGAAAAACTGAAGGAATGACTCTTTCATTCCGTTGCGTATACTGTAAGTATTCTTATCATTGTTTCTCTTTGAATTCAATTTTAGAAATATGTTCTAGATTATCTCATATTAATTTGTTTAATATTAGATCTACATGAAAATAAAAAAGATCATGTATAAGTTTTCTCAACAACTGGCCTCAGAGTCTTTGGTAATCTTTATTTTCATGCATGAACATGTTAAAAATTAGATTATTTGATGTGTTTGAATAATTGGATGAATTTTCATGTTTTTATGAAGGATATTGATTTTATGTGATTATTAGCAAAATTTAGGTTATTTTGAAGTGTTTTCTATTCTATTAATTTTTATATATGCTTTATTTTGTGTAAAACATGTTAAAAATTAATTAGAAAATGGTTTTCGTTTGAAAATTTGCTCAAAAAAAAATTTTGGAAAAATTTGGCCTGGCTACCCATGCGCGCGCGCGCCTAGGCGCACCAGCCACCAGCGCTGTGAAGAGTAACCCCGGGTACTATTCATCCAAAAAAATTTAATTTTTTTTTAAATTAAAGAAAAATAAAGTTTGTGGAAATAAATTATTTATAATCAAAACCAAAAATATCTTTTTTGTTTTATCATTTAAAATTATTTTTTTAAAATAAGATATTTTTGTTAGTTGAGATTTAAATAATTAGATATTTTCTACAAAGATTTAAATTTTAAACTAACAACTTAATTTTAAATCTCTTAATATATTAAAATATTATAATTATGAAATCAAATATTTAAGATATTTTTATTTAAATTCTTGATATTTTTATTAAATCTTTATTTGAAAATATAAATATATTTTTATTCTATAGTTTTTAATATTTAAATTATTTGAAATTTGAATATTGTTAGTGTTATACCCAAAAATTGGAGATCAATAACGTGGCAATAGGGGTGACAAATGGCAGTACATGGTCCGTAAAAGACACATTAAATAGTCAATAAATACATTGACTCCTCAGAGTTGTGATAAAGTGACCTGGTAGACGGACGAAGAATTTGGACTGCTTGAAAGATGTCATAACCAAGCCAAGTGCACCTTGGTCCTAGGAGGCTAAGGAGAATGCATCCTAGGAGGCTAAGGAGAATGCATCCTAGGAGAGCTAAGGAGAGTGCTTCCTAGGAGAGCTAAGGAGAGTGCCTCCTAGGAGAGCTAAGGAGAGTGCCTCCTAGGAGAGCTAAGGAGAGTGCATCCGAGGAAAACTCACGAGAGTGGTCCTAGGAGACCCCAAGAGAGTGGTCCTAGGAGACCCCAAGGATGTGGTCCGAAGAGAGACCAAGGGACCTTGGACCGAGGAGAAGTCCAAGGAGATTGTCTCAGACTTGTCCAAGGTGAGATGCCAAGGAGGATGCCTCGGACCATCTTGGGTCCGAGGAGAAGGCAAGACGAGGATGCTTCGGACCACCTTGGTCCGAGGAGAAGGCAAGAGGAGGATGCCTCGGACCACCATTGATCCGAGGAGAAGGCCACAAGGTCCGATCGGACCTTGATTGGAGGAGGTAGGCTTGGGCTTACCCGAGGTGAAAGGCCAAGGGGGTTGGCTCGGACCACCTTGGTCCGAGGAGAGCCAAGCACGCATGGCTTTGGTCCGAGGAGAGCCATGCATACATCACTTTGAACCAAGGAAAGCTTGAAGGAGTAACCAACATGCATGTGAGACTACGTCAAGAATTGGTTTAGGCACCCGGGAATCTCTCATTCTTCCCACAAATGGGGGGTTTGTTACATTTTGAATTTTGAATGTTTCTTTGTAATTTAAATATAATAAATATAATAAAATATCCCAGTTCTAAGGGATATCAGTTGTATGACCCTAAGCCTATAAATAGAGGGCTTATGGGATGAGAGAGGGGCTTCTTCTGCTTCTTCTTTCTAGAGAGAGAAAATTGGGTCTGAGTATTCTAGAGAGAGAAAGTGCTGATATTTGAGAGAACTCTTGTATTTTCACAATCTGTACTGAAGAAACTCAGTTGGCTCAGTCCATCTGATCTTGAGTATAGGTCTATAAATCACAACTCTAAGTGGATTAGGCTATTACCAACAATCGGGGCTGAACCACTATAAAAATCTCTTGTGTTATTTACTTTTTGTTCATAAACTGTCTGTGTCGTTTTACATTCTCTTGAAGGCTTGTCGTATTTGACGTTCTCACGTCGTTGACTAAAAACGCAGTCAACATTTAGTTATATATTTTTATGGATATTTGAATTTGATTATCTATTTTGAGATATTTTATGATTGTTATAACTATTAATATATTTTTTTAATGGTTAAACTTTTTGCTTATAGTTGCAACAACACAAAATATTTTTGAATAACAATTAAGATATTGATTTTAAAATTTTAAATTGGTTAAATTTTGAAAAATATCATTTTTTTCAGCCAATTAATAAAACATTTTTTAATAAACGAGATTTAAATTAACTTTGGTTAATTGTTGATAAATCCTATTTAAATTAATTATTTTTTAATCAAATTAACCTAAAACCAAGTTGATTGTTGATAAATGAAATTTAAATTAACTATTGTTAATTGTTGATAAATTTCATTTAAATTGACTTATTTTTTGTAAAAATTTAATTAATTTGAATTTTTTGATAAATTCTAGATAATTAATTGTGGTATTTCTTGCAAATGAAATCAATTGTGGTATTTTTGTATAAATTCATAGAATTGCTCATATAGTAACATGATTAGGCCCATCCAATTATAACATGTTTATTTGCACTATATGTTGTATTTTTGCAATTGGGCTTAGATGCATATAGTGGCCCATATGTTTGTTAGATATATGGATTTTTCCAAATAAAATATTCATAAAATGATAGGTTTTATTTGGGCCAATAGAAAATGTAAAGTTTAAATTCCTCTCTTGTGGTTGATTCCACTTGTGACGGCTCATTTGATTTGCATGACTATAGTGACCATAATCAATTAATAACAATTAATAAAACGAATGTTTAAATTCCTGTCTTTTGGACCTTGTATGGAAGATTGGGGGCCTTTGTAGTGGTAACGACATACTGGACCCAGCCCTCCTCCATACAAGTCCAATTCTTAAGGCTCATTTACCTAAGTTTGACTTAATTGAATATGTTCATTATATTAGTTAAACCTAAATATTGATTAGCAACAAATTAATTCTAAATTAATTGAATTTGTTTCAATGTGACACTTTAGAATTAATAGGAAATTATAGGACTTTGGTTATAAAAATTTAATAAGTTTAATTTTTTTTTGGAAAACCATAGTCATTAATTTTATAAAAATAAATAATAAATATACTATTTTTAATTTAATAATGAGCTTATTTTAAGAATTATATTCGATCTCCACCGTTGGTTTAACATAGTTAATAATTTAATGGGGCCTCGAGGCGCTTTTATTCGTCCCCCTACGGAAGGTATTCATTAGCTATTTTGACAAGATTAGATTTCTAAATATAGATAATTATAGGTCAAATTCTACTAGACTCACCCCTACGTTGACTACTAGGACTAAATCTGAGATTATCGAAACCGTGGGTCTAGCTCATAAAATAAGAGATTTTGTTTTCTTATTTTGATGGAATAGTAGGTTGTTAATAGTGGTTTCCATTATTAAATGAGTTTACAACTCTATTTAACTAGTGGTATTTTTTACTCTCGCCAACCGGGACAACGATATCATAGATTAGTTAAAAACCTAAAGAAATAGAGATGTGATTATTTTTGGTATATTTTTCTCATATCTTACACATTTTGGTATATGTTGTGCTATTTCTTGAAATTTGTGTGAATAGAAGTTTTATTGAGCAAATATGATTGATTTCTATTTTATTGATAATTTGTATTTTTAAGCTATGTAGTGTCTATGTCTACTCCCATCCTTCTCAACTTTCGATGGAGAAAACTTCCTTAATTGGAAGCAGAATATCAATATAAAGTTGATTAGTAACAACTCCTAGTTCATCATGATTGAGGAATCCCCAGGACGAGCATTGTGTCTGCACGTTTGTGATGGCACCATCAATGCTCATGATGGCACTGTAGATGCTTAGATATCACCGTCTCCGCACATACGTGATGACACTGTGAATGCTCGGATGGCACCGTGTATGCATGTTCGTAATCAACTCAACTATGGTCCGACGCATCTCATGAATGAGCTTCATATTTTTAAGCCTATCATGGGTGGACCTAGAAAAGGAGGAGAAAATAAGACTATTGTTGTTGCTGCGGATCCAGCTAAGGCTGAAGCTAACCAAGCTTCGTCTTCGAAAGTTGGAAACAAGAGGAAGAATGGACAAAACAACATCCCCAAGCCTACAAAGGCTGCAAAGACGAGTGCACAACCAAATGCACAGACGCCTAAGGGAAAGAACAAGAAAAACAAGAAAGGTAAAGATAAGTGCTTTGACTACAAAGAGAAGGGGAATTAGAAATAGGATTGCCCCAAGTTTCTAGCAGCTAAAAACAAAGGTAATGCTTATAGTTCATTTATCTTGGAAACATGTGTTTTCGAGAATGATAAATCTGTTTGGATTATTGATTCTAGATCTACCAACCATGTTTGCAACTCTTTACAGCTTCTTGAATCGTGGGAGGAAGTGGACGAATGCGGCTTAAAGCTTAGACTTGGGAACGGAGCGTTCGTTGCGGTCCAAGCTAGAGGAAGAGCTCGTCTAAAGCTCGGAAATAAATTTTTAATTTTAAATGATGTATTTTTTATTCCGGATTTAAGTAAAAATTTAATTTCAGTTTCCATGTTGCAATTAGAACAATTTGTTATGACTTTCACAAGTTCTAATATATCTATGTCTTTCAATGGATCACAATTGTGTATTGCATGTTTGGAAAACGAGCTTTATATTCTGCGACCTAACGAATCCTTCGCTCTTAACAATGATTTATTCAAAGTAGCTAAACCTAGGACCAATAAACGTCAAAAGACCAATAACGATATTATGACGTATTTATGGCACTTGAGACTAGGTCACATTGGCTATGATAGGGTTCAAAGACTTACAAAGGATGGACCTTTGAGGGAACTCACCTTAGGTGAATTACTTGTCTGTGAATCTTTTCTAGAAGGCAAACTGACCAAGCGTTCATTCTCTGCAAAGGGTGATAGGGCCAAAGAACCACTTTGACTTGTGCATTCAAATGTTTGTGGACCTTTCAATGTACAAGTTAGGGGTGGTTTTGAGTATTTCGTCACTTTCATTGATGATTACTCTATATACTCATGTCTTTACCTAATGCATAGGAAATCATAAACATTTTCAAAGTTTAAGGAATTCCTAGCAATGGCTCAGAACCAATTAGGTAAAACGTTAAAGATCTTGCGAACTGATAGGGGTGGAGAATATTTGGATATGCAGTTCCAAGATCATTTAACTTAACTTGGGATTTTATCACAACTTACTGCCCTAGGTACTCCGCAACAAAATGGTGTAGCGGAACGCCGGAATAGAACTTTATTGGAAATGGTTAGATGAATGCTTAGTTACTCAACTCTACCAACTTCGTTCTGGGGACATGCAATTGAAACCGTGAATGACATTCTCAATGTCGTGTCGTCTAAATAAATCCCCAAAACACCTTTAGAACGCTGGAATGGTCGTGAACCTGGTTTACGCCATTATAGAATCTGGGGGTATCCCGCCCATGTCCTGAGGAAAAAGGGGGGAAAGCTAGAACCGCGAACTAAAGTTTGTATGTTTTTTGGCTATCCTAAAGGTACTCGGGGTGGACTTTTCTATAGTCATTCATAAAAGAAAGTGTTTACTTCTACAAATGCTACTTTTCTGGAAAATGACTATGTCTAGAACTTTAAACCTCGCAGCAAAGTTGTTTTAGAGGAGATGGTTAGAGAATTGACTCCAACCAATGTTCCATCATCATCAACACAAGTTGATGATGAAATTACCACTCTTCATGTCTAATCGTTGCAAGTCGATTTAAATGAAGAAAGTACCATTGTTCCTGAGAAACAGTCACGGAACCTCGTCGTAGTGGGAAGGTTTCTTGGAACCTAATTCGCTATGCTTTGGATGGTGAAACCAATATGGTTATTGGTGACACTAGTGATGATGATCCGTTGTCTTTCAAACAGGCAATGGCTAGCCCTTAAAAGGAACTATGGCTCGAAACCATGAAACAGGAAATGGAGCCCATGTACTCAAATCTCGTCTGGGATCTTCTGGAAGCACCTAGTGACTTTAGGGCCATTGGGTGCGAGTGGATCTACAAGAAGAAACAAGGTGTTGATGGAAATATCGGGAAAAGGGTTATACCCAAAGAGAAGGCGTTGATTATGAGGAAACTTTTAGTTCGGTAGCCATGCTCAAATCCATTTGCATCCTCCTATCCATAGCAGCCGCTCTCGACTATGAGATCTGGCAAATGGACATCAAGACAGATTTTCTTAATGAAAAGCTTGACGAAGTCATTTATATGGATCAACCAGAAGGATTTAAAGTAGCTGGACAAGAAGGAAAAGTTTGCAAGTTGAATAGGTCCATTTATGGACTTAAGCAAGCTTCTCATTCCTGGAATCTTAGGTTTGATGAAATAATCAAAACCTATGGCTTTGAACAAAATATTGATGAACATTTTGTTTACCAACTGAAAGCAAATCAAATAGTGGTATTCCTGGTTCTTTATGTAGATGATATCTTACTCATTGGAAACAATGTTAAGAAATTATAATATGTGAAGAATTGGCTGAGCACTCAATTCCAGATGAAGGATTTGGGTGAAGCAAGTTATGTTCTAGGTATCCAGATCATCAGGGATAGAAAGAACAAACTTTTAGCTCTATCTCAAGCAACTTACATAGATAAAGTGCTTGAACGTTTCTCAATGACAAATTCCAAGAAAGGGCGTCTACCGTCCCGCCATGGAATTCATCTTTCAAAGAAGCAGTCTCCCCAGATTCCTAAAGAGGAAGATGCAATGAGAAAAGTTCCTTACGCATCTGCAGTTGGAAGTCTGTTGTATGCCATGTTGTGTACTAGACCTGATATCTGCTATGCAGTGGGAGTGGTGAGCAGGTATCAGTCAAACCCAGGACCAGAACATTGGATAGCAGTTAAGCATATCCTGAAGTATTTAAGGCGGACTAAGGATTATATATTAGTCTACAAGGGTGGTGTTCTAAACCCTGTAGGCTACACCGATTCAGATTTTCAGACTGATGTCGATAACAGGACGTCTACTTTTGGAATGGTATTTACTCTTGGGGGTGGAGCTATGATTTGGAGAAGTGTAAAGCAGTCTGCAATCTCAGATTCCACCATGAAGGCTGAGTACATAGCCGCGTGAGAAGCAGCTAAGGAAATAGTCTGGCTAAAGAAGTTATATTCGGATCTTGGGATTATTCCAGAAATGGATAAACCGCTTGTGTTGTTTTGTGACAATACAGGAGCGATAGCCAACTCAAAAGAACCTCGAAGTCACAAGAGGAGAAAGCATATAGAAAGCAAGTATCACATTATTCGAGAATATGTGGCCAGGGGAGATGTGAAGGTTATGAAGATTGCATCTGAAGATAATCTTGCGGATCCTTTTACAAAGACACTACTAGAAGCTACATTTGATAAGCATACCAAGGAAATGGGATTAGTAGAATTAAGGCATTAGTTTTAATTTGTGCAAGTGGGAGTTTGTTGGGGTTTTATGCCCTAATTAAAACCTAAATTCTTTGTAATCTCATTTATTATCAATAAAAGAATAGAAATCAGTTTTTGACTTGGTCAATCACTTTGCTCACATGTTTTATTTTCATGATTATTTGTTTAATATAAACTTGTATTAAATCCCGAGCATATAGCTAATCGTATTTATAGTGACGTAATCACAATGGAATATAAATATGATTATATGTTCAAAATAAGTTAGTCCTAAGATTAGTCAGTGCAAAGGATTTACTGTAACGACCCAAAATCGCTAATAAGGCCTAAGGGCCTTGATTAGTGTGCCAGGAGGGCATTAATGGAATAATTGTGATTTAAATGAGTAATTATATGTTTAGTAATGTTTATATGATAATTGATGATATTATGTGGTAATGTGATATGAAATAAATATGTGATATATGTGAGAACCACATTATTATGTGGACAGGTTCGCAAAGCACGACTCGAGACAATTCTAGGGTCAGATAGCGGGGAAAGTCACAACGGGACTTAAGATATGACTTTGGATAAGCCAGGGGTATTTTTAGATAGCGGGTAGTGATCTGGACAATCGGGTCATGAAAATAAATATATGGAGATATATTTGAGGTTAGGATGTCTAGGTGGGAATATTGGGGGATTTTACCATTTTGGCCTCGGGGACGGTTCCGGCACCCCGAGCCTCGGGATTAACTTAATGAGTGAGATAGACATAAGGAAGCCTTTAGAAAAAACAAACCAACTAAAACTTTTACCTCAACTCTTTCTCACTCCCAAGGAAAAACAAAGGGAAGGGAAAAACACAAGAAACTTAAGGAGAACAAGCTGGAATTTCTGAGATTTGTGGTGAGAATTTGGAGGTTTAGCTCAGGAGTAAATCAAGAACTAAAATAGGGATTAAGGTAAGCATCTAATCTTCTTTTCCTGTGGTTGAATTCTAAGTTCTAGCTGGGTTTTGGTCAAGTTTTGAAACAAACATAGGTTTGATGTCTTAAGGCAGAATTAAGAAGGAAACTTGGAGATTTAGCTTGGCTTTGGCTTGGTGAGGTGATTCAACAGAAGAGGTAAGTTTCAACTCATGGTTTAGAGGTCTTAAATTGGGTTTGAATGGCTAGTTTGAGTGTTTATAGCCCTTGAGTTTTAGAAATTGAAAAGAGAAAATTAGTGTGTGTTGGGTTGAGTTTTATGTGGAATTAAGTTGTTTAAGTCATGTTAAAGGTATTGGATTTGTTGGGTGTTGAAGTAGGGAGCTTAAGGGTGGTTGTGGCTGAGGTTTTGAGCTTTGAAATGGTGTAAATTATGGGTTCGAAGGGGAGGGTCGCGGCTCTGTTCTAGAGCGCTGCGGCCCTAGCATGCAAAGGAGCCAGGGAGGCTCGGCCAAAGGCAAGCACCGCGGCGCCCAAAGCAAGGGCCGCGGCGCGTGTCCTCCTTCAGGGGTGGTGTTGGTTCTGTTTTGGGGAAGGGTCGCGGCTAGGCTTCAGGGGCCGCAGCCCTTGGTTGCACACATGAGTTTTTTAGGGTTTTAGGCACGGGAAAGTGGACTAGTGTGCTCGGGTTTGGTTTCACCACCGTGCTTGGTGGAATTTGGAATCCCGGGAGTTAGTTTTGTAACTAGAAACCTATATTGGAGAATTAATGGAACCCTATACTTTGGTTGTGACTAGGTGATAAAGGCTTAGGCTCGGGAACGGATCGTGCTTGAGAGGCGTTGCTCGTAATTCAATAACCGCACAGACTAAAGGTAAGAAAACTGCACCTGGTTGAATATATGTGACGAGACTAAGGGCTCCCTATTGTAAATGCTTGAAAAGATGGTATTATGCCATGCAAGCCATTTAGTGAACCAACGGCCTAAGGGTGCCAAGGGTTCCACTAGCGCACAGGGCGCGGCTCGGCCACTGGTAGCCGAGGACAGCTTATTATGCACTGAGCTCAGTTTAAGCGGGCTGGAGTCAGTGGGTTAAATAGAGGGTGTGGCCTAAGTTGTCGGCTCTGAATATTATGTGATATGAGTATAATACGTGGTAAATTGTATCTTGAATCTGAATGTATGTGCTGAATATCTGTTGTGAGTTATCTGATGGGGATTACATGCCTAATAAGTTGATTGTCTGTTATTATTATCTGAGTTGTATATGATGTTTTCTTGCTGGGCCTTGGCTCACGGGTGCTACGTGGTGTAGGTAAAGGCAAGGGCAAATTGGACCAGCCTTGACTGGAGAGCTCAGCGAGCGGAATGTACATAGCCAGGTGCTCGGCCACGGTTGAGGTCTAAGCAAGGACGTGAAACCTAAAGACTTTTTGTTTTGCCTTAGTATGGCTAGTGAATACTCATGTACTTTTGGGAGTCTGTAAACTTAATTTAACTTTGTTTTCTTATGGGATCCCATGTTTACTACAGTCTAAATATATGAAATGAGTCCTTTGAGACCAAAACCTTTTTAACCCTAGCTCTTACATGTTTAGTGACGCGTTTTTAAAATGTTGACTTGATTAGCGAGTCTTGCACCTTTATAAGTATACAGTGTAACGGTCTTGGCTATCCAGGGCGTTACATTTACACTGACTTGCCAATCTACGATATGATCTACTTACACATTGTGGTGTTATGTTCTTTCCAGAACATTAGCAAAGTAGATAAGATCGGATGTATTTGTTACATCGGACTGGACCGATATTGACAGTTGATAAGATAAGTAAACATACAGTTATTATCTATTCTAGTCATATCATGTAGTTGACCATAGGTCCATTCAATCTCAATTCTGAGTGGTTAGTATTCTAACTGATTGTATTATTTGAGTTCTTTGACTTATTCGTTACCAGCTTACCCTACAGACTTGCCCATACTTACATCTTGGGAACTCGGTAGTATAATTGAGTAGGAGTGTTAATCATAGATATGAACATCTATAGCTTCTGATGAAGAAGTAAAACGATGGTTTCCTTTAAGTTTGGTTCAAGGTGTTAAATGATAGAGATCTCATTTTAGTAATTAAATTAGTTTACTGAAATATCATTTACAAGGAACTAAGTGTTTTAAGGATAAAATTAAATGAGGGATAAAACGGTATTTTAGTCCTATCTCATTGTAGATCGTCTATAGAGGATTGAGTGACAATTATGGTTGTAACAATGGATAATTAATAGCGTATCTATATTTTTTATAGAGCGTTCTATGAATTCAAGAGTGCAATTCCGAGTCTATAGTGGAGTCACAAGGAATTAATAAGTTAGTAAATTTATTTGTTAGATTTATGATAACTTATTGGAGCTTGATTTCATAGGCCCATGGTCCCCATTGTACATTGGATAAAATCATCTAGATAGTCTCAATTAATTGATTTAATTATCAATTAGAATTATCAAAGTTGACCAGGTCAATTTTGGATAGTTTCACGGAGTTATGCAATTTTGAGAAGAAAAGAGAAATTATGGCAGATTTATTAATTAAGATAAATTGGTATCTAAATTAATAAATAAATTTAAATCAAGGTTCAAATTATAAATAATTAACTTGATAAAAGATTTTAATAATTATTTAATTAATTAAATCAATAGAAAATAATGCATGCCTTGTTTTAAAGTCCAATAGGCTTATAATCAAATGGGAAATTTCATGGGCCTAAAGCCCATGATAATTTTTACCTAGGGCTTTAAAACGGCTATTATTTTTTAATTAAATTAAATGGCCTAATTGAGTCTATAAAAGGAGTGCTTAGAGAGAAGTCATCAGTTATGATTTCTGAGACGACAGATAAGTTTAATCACTAGTTTTCTGAAAGTTTTAAATTCTCTCTAAACACAAGTTCTTTTCTAAGCCTGTTTGCTATTATCTCTTCTTCTCTTTGTATCTATCTCATCTGTTGAGAATTTCCCACACTAGTCTAGGTGATTCTAAGGATACATTGGAAGACTGTGAAGAAATCAGAAGAACGGTTCAGTTTCTTGATAATACTCTGCGACAGAAAGGATACGAGGGTTAGAGAAATTGAAGGAAAGACTCTTTCATTCCACTACGTATACTGTAAGTATTCTTATCGTTGTTTCTCTTTGAATTCAATTTTAGAAACATTTTCTAGGTTATCTCATATTAATTTGTTTAATATTAGATCTACAAGAAAATAAATAAAGATCATGTATAAGTTTTCCCAACAGATAGGCAACCAAGGCGATCAATATAAAGAGGAGAACAAAATCCTAATCCACAAAACCCAGGACCTGGTCAAAAATTCTGACAACCAAGGAATAAACTACCAGCAAGCCAAAACCAAGGCCAACAACCTCGACGTAATCAGTCAGTTGGGTACAATTAGGATCACCCACCGAGATGGTACAGTTGGAGAAATGACCAGGAAGCAAGTAGCAGTTATCGAACATCCTACCAGGGTGGTTATGATGATGATAAGGGAGATAGTAGATACTATCAACCCCATAATAATCAAAATTATGATGATCATCGTGATGATGGGCATCCAAGAGGATAATTTGTTCCACCAAGACCACCTAGGCCTCAGAACATACATGCCTGTGAAAATGTATTGATTGAAGGACCATTTGTCCCACCAAGTCAGTCTAAGCAACCCAATTTTCCTGCTAGACCACCCCCTGGTGCTCCTCGAGTAGATATTCAAAATGCTAGGGGCAACCTAGGGGAAACTGTGTCTTTAATAGACTTGAAAATCAGGGACGAGGCTTACAAAATGTCCTCGACCAACTTCGGGAAGGTAATGGGTCTAATGTTATGGGATCCATTGCACAAGTAATCCCTCTAGAATTGGAAAATGAAGCTGCAACACCCTCTGTTGCTGCTCCAGCAACTGTTCCTCTGGTCACTTCAGCCATTCAGGCACAACTGGATGCTCTAACTCAAATGGTTTGGGAGTTAACAACCCTAAAACCATATGATATTGATTTAGAGATGAGGAAAGGCTCTCATTTCTCTGACCGAATCAATGCCCTTACTATCCCTCCCAAGTTCAAGATGCTAACTTGGAAGATGTACACTAGCAAGGAAGACTCTGTTTCCCACGTTAACAACTTTGAGATACAGACAAATCTCCAAGGGGTTCGAGATGATGTCTGTTGTAGGATTTTTCCTACTACCCTTGTTGACTCTGCTCAGCAATGGTTTTTGAAATTGGAGTCGGGGACTATCAACTCCTAGGATGCATTTGTGAGGCTCTTATACTCATCATTTTTCATTGCTCGAACTTTGCCACTCAAGCTCAATGATCTCGTTGACATTAAACAAGGACCTAACAAGCCTTTGAAAGATTATGTGTAGCAATTTATGCAGAAAGTTGCTCGCTCCAAGACAGTCAACGATGATGGAAAACTGATGGCCATCATTGTAACGTCTCAATTTTGCTAATAAGGCTTAGTGCCTTGATTAGTGTGTCGAGAGGGCAATAAATGATTTATTGTATTACTTTGTGATTTATTGTGATATACTTGTATCATTATGTGATTGCTTAAGCTATATTAAGATATGACTAGATATGCATGTTTAGGTGTATTAAATATGCATGTGGGCTTGTTTTTGTTGATAAGGGCATATTTGAAATTTTGGCCTGTTAGGGGCATAAATGTAATTATGTGTGTTATGACTGAGACCACATTGTTATGTGGATATATTTGCGATATTGGGTTCGAGGCGGTCCTAGTGAGTGGATTGGCAGAATAGTCACAATGGGGTCAAATACCTGGCTCGGGGTGAGCCTAGGGGTATTTTGGGAAGTTAGTACATATTCGGGGTTACTGGGTAACAGGTAGTTATTTAGCGGATATTTGGGTATGCTGGGATTAATTAGGGATTTATAGGAATAATCAAGGAATTAGCGGGAATGTAGCAAATGAGGAATTTACCTTTGGTGGTATTAAAGGGCTAGGAATTTATCTAGGGGCATGTTAGTCTTTTGGTGCATTGGATAGACTTGGGTAACTTAGAAACACAACTCTCATCTCACATCTCTCTCTCCCATGTTTTCTCTCTCCCTCTCTCCTTTTTCGGGTTTTGGAAAATTGAAGGAAAAAGGGGTAGTTATTTTTTAGGTTTGAGGGCTGGAGTTAGGGGGCAATTGAAGTTTAGTTCAAGGAGTCGAAATCATTGTAGAGGTAAGCTTAAATCTTGTTTTGATTCAAGTATCTGGCTGGGTTATAGGTATTATCATAGGTTTGAGTTTTAGGAAATTAAGTTGTGATTGTTGTGTTTTAGAAGCTATGGGTTGTTAATTATTGCTTCTTTGAGTTTATGGTGTAATTATGTGGTTGAATTGGGTTAGGAATTGAGTTTGGGGTGGACTAGGAAGGATATGTGATTTCTGAAATTGCAGGAAATTCTAGTTTGCGGGGTCGCGCCGCTGCGTTGTTCTTGAGCGTCGCGGCTCGCATGAACTCAGGGGCCTAAGGGAATTCACAGAATCACCTTAGCACCGCAGCGCTAGGCAGGGAATGTCGCGGCGAATGTCCAGAGAAAATGAGGGTTGGGCTCTCTAACTTGTGGAGGGCCGCAACTCTAATTGTGGGGGCGTTGTGACTCTAATTGTGGGGGCGTTGTGGCTTTAATTGAGGGCGTCGCGATGCAAATAGAGGTTTTTGGCCAAATTAGAGTTTTAAGCTCGGGAACTCAAACTTATGGGTTCGGGAGGGATTCTACTACCTTGTTTGTAGAATTTGAGGTCCCAGAGGCTAGTATATTATTCTAGAGTTTTAATTGGTTTAGGGTTTGATAGATATTTATTATTATGTTGTGACTATGTTTTCTGCTAAGGCTCGGGTTTAGGAACTATGCTCGGGAACAGACTATATGGTCAACTCGGGACTCGGGAAAGAAAATCGTTTGTGCTCATAGAGTAGGCCAAGGCCTGATTATCTGTGTTTAGTGTTATGTATGAATGTTTATAATTGATATGCCATGTTTGTGTGTTTATGACTGATCAGCGAAGGCAGGGATCGACAAAGGCTGGGAACGACAACAAGCATGTTGAATACAAGTTGAACGGAACCAAGCATGTTGAATGCAAGCCGCCATGGAATGGCCATATAGAGTGTTGTACTCACTCATTCGGGGAAGACCGTGAACCTGGTTCCTGGTAAAGCACCTTGGTCGGCATAGGCCGCTATGTGAATAGTCAGTTGTATCTATTTAAAGTTACGCATTTACTTGAATGAATTGTTATATGCTATGTGTGTGGAGTTTACTTGCCGAGCCCTGGCTCACAAGTGCTCTATGGTGCAGGTAAGGGCAAGGGAAAGGCTGACCAAGCATGAGTTGGAGGGCATGGAGCGGCGCGTACGTGTTTGGCCTACCTGGCCGCCACGGCTGGGGTTGTTTTGGGGAAATGCGTTGTAAATATTCGATTTCTGTCGTGTAGGTCGACTGCACATTAACTTTTGGCTTGTAAATACTTTTTAAACAATATTTTGGGATCCCAATGTAACACTTTTATAATTTAAATGAATGTCCATACTTTTATACCAAAATCTTATTTAAATGAGTCTTTACTTAAATTAATCACAAATTTTGACCTAAAACCTCATTAGCGAGAGCTAATGTGTAACGACCCAAATTTCCTAATAAGGTTTAGAACCTTGATTAAGAGGTCGGGAGGGCCATAATTGATTTATTGTGCTATTATATGATTATATGCATGATTTTGTGGGTCATATTATTATATGATGATAAAGGCATGCATGGGGTTGTATACTCTGTTGTGAGGGTATTTTGGTAATTTGGCTCATTGAGAGCGTAATTGCATACTTGTGTGTATATTGGTAGGTTAATGTTGGGACCACATTATTATGTGGGTATGTTTGCAGCTTGTGGCTCAAGGCGATCCTAACAAACGGTTTAGCGGGAAAGTCACAGCGGGGATTTATACCCGGCTCGGGGTGAGCCTGGGGATGTATCTGAGAATTTGGAGAATATATTGGGGATGATTTGATATTGAGAAAAATAATTGGTGATTAGTTGGGTATTGGAAAGTAAGCGGTAAATACTAAAGACATTAAAGGAATTAGCAGGAATTGGGAGTAATGACCAAAATGCCCTTAGGATGATTTAAAGGTTTAGTTATTATTGGGAGGGTAAGGTGGTCATTTGGCTTACTAAAGGATAGGCTATATTCAGCTTTATAATCTTAGTGGAAGTTGTAGAAAGACTGAGAAGCTTAAGGAAAAGAAAAGAAGAAGGAAAGAAAGAAAACCAGGACACTTAGAGTTATCTCTCTCTCTCATTCGGCTGGGTCATCTCTTCACCATTCTTTGTGAGTTTTGGAGCTGGAATTCCAGAGTAAGCTCAAGATGGAGCTTAGGGCTAAGGACCTTGGTGAAGCTAGAAGAACTAGCAGGGTTTAGCCAATCAATTGAGGTAAGTTTTAAGGTTTCCTGATGTGTTTTTCTGGGTTTTAATGAGATGGTTTCTAAGTTTGAGTTTTGGTTGGAATAAAGGGATGGGAACCTGAGGAGTTGAAGGGCTTGAGGCTGGCTGGATGCTAGGGATAACTTAAGGTCGAAATCCTCCATAGAAGGTAACAAGTTCTGGCTTTGATGTTCTAAGTATCTGAGCTTCTGGTTGAATCTTTCTGTTCTTGGGTTCAATGTTTGTTTTTCTAGTTTGATGATGCATGTGGTTAAGTCTTGTGCTATTGAGTTGTATGGGGTGAGATATAGGTGATGTTAGACTCAATTTGGTGTGTAATTAAGGGTTGGAATGGTTCCAAGGGGTTTTGGTTCGAGGAAAGTCGAAGAGGGGAAAACAGAGTGTTGCTGGTCTATGACTAGCACTGTAGCGCTAGCCTTTGGGCGCTACAACGCTAGGCTAGGGCTTCCTGGGCGTTTTGGTTCTGTTTGTAGCACTATAGCGCCCTCCTTAGAGCACTGTAGTGCTACCCTGTCTCCAGGAAGGGGTTTTTGAGTTTTTCCGTAGGGTTTTTGCCCGGAGGCTCGGGGTTTGATTCCACCACCCCGTTTGGTGGAATTAGGGCTTCCCGGGGGCTCGGGATTGGTCCCGAGGCTAGGTTTTGGATTTGAAGTTTGGTGGTGATTCTGATCTATGGCTGTGACTAGGTACGCACTAAGGTTCAGACGGGATCGTGCTTGAGGATCAATTGAACGAGCTAGCGAGATCTAAAGGTAAGAAAGCTGCACCTGATTATGTGGTTAGGTTGGGACTAAGTGTTCCCTATGTTTGTATGCTTTGTTATGTGAATGCGATTAACCATGTGAACATAATGGGACTAAGAGCTCCCTATATTTGTATATCATGTCATGAGGTGGTATTATGCCATGGGACATGCGATAATCGGCCTAAGGGTGTCGGAATCAATATTTGCGCACAGGGCGCGGCTCGGCCACTGGTAGCTGAGGCAGCTTATTTATCACTGAGCTCGGTTAAGCTGGCTGGAGTCAATGAGTATTACACTAGGGGTGGCCTAAGTAAGCCGAAGACAGTGGGTTAAATAGAGGGTGCGACCTAAGGGCGCCGACCCTGAATATTATTTGATGGATGTGATAAACTGTTGATTATGAACGTGAATATTGTGTTATGGATATGATTGGTTGACTGTCTGGATGACAAATTGTTAATCTGCTCAGTGTTATCACTGATTGGATAAATGTTATGAATTGTCGAACTCCTAGTTGTGCATTGTAATGACCCAACTATTTCTAAGACCTTGGACCATTAGATCTATTATACATAACTACTATTTTGGGAAAGATACACAAGAAATAATATAACTAACTTTATTAAACCTTGAAATATTGTATCAAATACATAATAATAGAAAATATGGCATGGGTACCCATTGTTTAAAACATAAAACATAATTTTAAACTAAAGAAAATTGTTTACAAAACTAAATGCGGAAAAAACATGATTTAAAAGACTAAAATAAATAAATAACTTCATCCTCAATCGACACGCAGTCCACACATTCCATCCATCCTCAACACACAAGCCAAGCTACCAAGAATCCTTCCACCTTCCATATTCATTTTCCTGCATCACACTAAAAATAAAGGAATGAGCCTAATGCCCAGCAAGGAAAACCTACTAAAAACATACATCATATATCATAAGCATAAAACTACATCATATACTATAAAACATAATACTATCTAAAACATACATAATAAATCATAGGTATACACTAAAAACATATGACTATAAAAACGTATATCATATAGGACTACAATATTAATGGCCATTAACTCATTAACATGGCATGTGATAAACCATCTAGGTCCCCTGTCTAATATCTGAGGTAGGTTAGATCACATGGTAGTATATGATAACCCATCTAGGTCCCCTGTCTAATATCTGAGGTAGGGTAAACCATAACTCTAAATCATGAAAATGATAAAATAATCTTGGGGCTTGCTATCTAAGCAAGTCATATGCCCAAGCGACTAAAAACATAATCTTGGGGCTTGTTATCTAAACAAGTCATATGCCCAAGGACTACAAAACATATTATACATATACTTATTATAGCATAAACATATCATAACATAAACATAGCATAACATATCATTTAAACATACAAAATCTATCCTATTTTCCTTACCAAAATACCGGGATGATGAGAACAAAGTCGGGATTTTGGAACACTCCTAAAAACCATTAATAGAGAGGTGAGTTTTCTAAAAGAAAGAGATGAAGAGGAATGAACTAAACCATCGAGAAGATACTTACCAACAAGAAATCTCAAGTTCAAAGAACTTAGATGCCTAGCCAAGAATAGAGAAGATTGGGTTAGGAATTGAGTAGAGAAAAACTATAAGAACTAACAATACAGAAAATGAACTAAGAATAGGAATACCTTTGAAATTGCTATGACCGAACTACACCTCGAAACCGAAATACACTCTATGAACCTTACTTCCCAAGTGTCTAATAAGCTTAGAATGACAAAGCTTATAACCCCAACCCAAGTGTTTACCACTCTATAGTCTCACTAGCACCTAGAAGACTCTGATAAATGCTTGAAGAATGAATGAAAAAGCTTGGTGCTAGGTCCTATTTATAGAGTTCTAGGAATAAAAATCTTCTTTTTGGCTTTGAATAAAAATAATGAATTTAATTGAAAATATTTCAATATCCTTCAGCCAAATGCTTAGGACTTGGTCAACAAAGCTTGATTTTAAAAAAAAAAAAATCAAATAGAATCCTAACTTCTAACTCCCTAAATCTCGTAAATCTAAACTAACCTCCAGTAAAATCAACATATGTGGAGCTGTAGGACTCCAATTTAGAATATCTTTATACCGTTATAAAGCTAATTAAATTATCTACAACATTTTAGAAATACTATTTTTCGAAATTCATAACATAACTGGGTCAAAAATAGGTCGGAAGTTACAGTACTCTAAAGTTACGAAAAATCTATTTAATTATCTAAATCACAAATAAATGAAATATCTAAATCACAAATAAATAAAATTGTGACAAATGTCAAGCTCCTAACAAATTCTGGTGAAGACTAAGTCTTATATTTCCCTTATTTTATCATTAAAATAATAGTTCCTTAATAATCATACATATGACAAGTGTCATATTCCTATTGGTTCTATCCAAACCTTAGGAATAACTATGCTCATGACAAGTGTCATATTCTTATTGGCTCTATATAAACCTTAGGTTATAATAATTATCATATTAATAACCAACAATATTAATCAAACTTTATGTTATAATTAGTATTCTTAAACTATAGGTTAAACTTATAAAATCCATAACTATTGCTAGGAGTTTCCAACTAAGTCCCGGCTTGAACCAAAATCCACAGCAATGAACATACTATAACTAATACTAGCTATTACTACTACTACTACTACTATCTAACTAGCTAAGTAAATTCTGGGACTCTACATGCATTGTGGAATATTTGATTAATGATGTTGATCTTGCTATGATATCATGCTTTCTTGTTGGGCCTCGGCTCACGGGTGCTACGTGGTGCAGGTAAAGGCAAGGGTATGCTGAATCAACCATGAGTTGGAGAGCTCTAAGGGTGAGGTGTACATTGTCAGTTGCTCGGCCGCCACGGTCAGGGAATTGTACAGGGACGGAAACCTAAAATGTATATTTTGCCATTAGAGTGGCTTGAATTATTTATAACTTTTGAGATTTGCTGTAACTGAATCATTTAAACCCTGTTTTGAGTTTCCCTGTGTTAAACTGTCAATTTTAATGAAGATAGCCTGCTTGTGACCAAAATCTTTTGTTCCTAATCTGTTGATGACGTTGGATTCACATTTTATTTAAATGACTTGATTAGCAAGTCTTGCACTATTTTTAAGCACACAGTGTAACGGTCTTGGTTATCCAGGGCGTTACATAATGGCACATTTTAAAATCATATGGTAACGACTCTATGGTAGTAGGCCGTTACAATCATGGCTGGGATCTAAGTTAAAGGCCCGCTTTCGATCGACCTTAGAAGAAAAATTATCTACTCGATCAGAGAGTTTCTTGATCGAGCAGATGAGTTTATAAAACTAGAATAAGGTATTTGGAAAGCTGACCAAGCTAACCAAGCTGGAACCAGTGTTGCACCACCAAAAAACTCAGGTGCCACTAACCAGAACCAGACAACAATGGTAATGGTAACAAGAATAATCAAAACAATGGTAAACGGGAGAACAATTCCAACAGTGGCAATAATAACGACAATAAACAAGAAAAGACCAATGACAAGCCACAAGAATATGTACCTCGTTATACCACCTACTCTCCGCTCTTAGGGTCAGGAGCAGAGGTCTTTCAAGCTACACAAGCCGAAGTACCCTATAGGAAACCAAATCCTATTAGGAAGGATATAAGGAAGAGAGACACCAAAAAATTTCGCTGCTACCATAACGATTATGGACATGACACTAACAAGTGTAGTCAGCACAAAGATGAAATCAAGTTTCTGATTTGTCAAAACTATTAGGCGATGAGAAGATACATTCGTTGCCCAATCAAGCAAAATCTAGCTGCTGCAGGAACTCCTGATGCACCGGCACAACCATTGCTACCAAGCCTTGTAGCAGGTCGATAATACATGATTTACAGGGAACCACACCTAACTGCTGATAACAGAAAGGCACTAGAGTGATACGCTCAAACGTTAAGCCATGAGCTAGGATAAGAGTTGTTGGTCGTCAAAGAGATATTTCCAAAATGCCTCGATATGATTGTTGTTGGGAATAGTGTCATTAAAGAAATTGTAGTTGACAACTGTTTTAAATGAAATAAATAATAGAATTTAATTATTATTATATATATAGACTATGTCTGATATTATGTTGATAATATTAAGTGAATATCATAAAATTCCAAAGTTTATCTATGTGGTCTTAATCTCATATTGGTATGAGAGGATCGAGATTAAGATAATAAACTTAAAACAGTTTGCAGTAAAACAAAGTTATGGAATCTTTAGATTAATTACTGCTTGTACGGTTCGCTAGTATTATGAATACAAGTGACCTAGATCCGGGTCACTAGTGTAGTAGGACACTTTAGTGAAGGAACTTTATATATAGTAATATATAGATCTGGACCAGATGTGATTTTATTAGTACTTGTTTAAACATTGTTTCATAGTATTAATCAAATGATGATCATATACACGATGATCTTAATCCTGAGGTTGCTATGAACTCCTATATATGTCATCTTATCCTTTGATTCATGCGTTAAGGTTTGTCAAAATGATCAGGCTAAGAACAATTGTTTTAGGGACTCAATGATGTATATGGCTGAGGACATAGTTTAACAGATATGGAATATATACCTTCTTATAGATTGAATAGTGGTTCCCTATTGGGTTGACTTTTGGAACTCAAAAGGTTATGAGCGCTCACGTCGCAAACTTGTTGTGACACAACCTTCACTAGTAAAGTCAATGGTACTCTAGGAACAAGATATAACTAAAAGGGTAAAACGGTAATTTTATTCCCTTATAATTTTAAATCATTAATAGAGGATTAACGTTGTATGTAATGAATATATTAATGGACACTTTATTTTTTAAGAAAGTACTCAGTAAATATATGTCTATAATTATCAAGAGTTCAATCTCATATTTTTAGTGGAGTAATCGTGAGATTAATAAATATGATTATTTAATCAAAGAGTTTTGATTAATAATCTAATATTTATTGGAGCTTAATATTATAGGTTCCCAGGGTGGCTCTATCAACACCATATCAAGGTAAGAGTTGATACACGGGTAAAACTGTAATTTGGGAATTTGAGAAGAATTTTATTCTTCGGGTCATGTATGAAATTATATGATGATTGAGGTTGAATAATTAATTTGAAATTAATTATTAATTTTTGAAAATATATTTATTAATTTAAATATATAATTTTCAAAACTCATATATATATAAAAAAATTAATTAATTTTTGAAAATAATTATTTTATTTGAGTTGGAGAAAATAAAATTGCTTAAGTCAAAAATAGTTTTTTGATTTATTGAATTTTAAAAGATGATGATAATGATGATCATCAATTTGAATTTTGAATTTTGAAATATGGTTGTCATGTTTTCCTTTAAAAATATAAATACCTTATTTTTTGGAAGATTAATTTTAGTTAAATAAATAAATAAAAGAAAAATGCAAAATCCTTGAAAAGGGAATAGCAGTTCACGCATGACACAATCCAAGAACTGTGCCATGCGTGTACCACTGCACTAATATTGTATCAGTGTTGTTTTTATTTTATTTATTTAATTAATTAATAATTTAAAAATAGTTTTTCAAAATTTGGTAAGTTAGATATTTACCTAAATCAATTCCTATCATCATTATGATATTATTATCATATTGCTATTATTATTAGGAATAATAAGGTAACAGAATAATCTCTATATATATAATATAGAATAATAAGAATAAAAAAAGAGAGAAGTCAGAGAAACAATTCAGAATAGGTTTCAGAATTTTTGTCAGACAAAAAGTTCGTCTTCTTCTTCTTTATTCTAGCCATTCTCAGACCATAATCCAAGTTCTTATGTGTTGAGAAACATTTGTGATTCCTAAAATTACAAACTCGTGTTCTCTATGTGCCCACACACATCTTGAGGTGTAGAGAATACTCTGGAAGATTGTGGTTTGAGTACTCAAAGCGTTGGATAGGAAGATCGATAAATATACGAAAAAACTCAAAGACACTTGATAGGCTTCAAGAGGTAATTGCTTATGTTCTTGAATATTTATATGTGTGTGTGTGTTTATATGTTATATATAAATATATTGCATACTTATATATATGTTGCATGATTAATAATATTGTATGTCAATGTTTCTGTCTGGATGTTTTCTTGGTCATATAAATTGTTTATATGATTAATGAAAAAAAATTATTGTTGTATACAATGGGTCCACCACACATATTCCCCTGCATACTCTGAATGTTTTTCCAACAATTGGTACCAGAGTAGGTCATTAATCAATACATATTATTAATTGATGTATGGGATTATGTGTATTTTTATATTATATGTGATATATGTTTGAATGGGTGGATGTTTATTTGATTTTCATGATGATAGATTCTTAAGGGTTGTTTATTATGTTGCTATTGGGTTTAGGAATTGTTCTTAAAAATTCTAGATGAAATATGTAAGTCATTTTGGGGCATAGGAATTTTGTAATTTTTTCTTTTAAAAATTCTAGGTAAAATTCAGTTTTGGCCCGAGCCTAGCCCTGAGCTGCGCACCTGCCAGTGCGCCTGCTTGTGCCCAGCCCTGCCATACCCTAGTGCGCCAGCCCGCGTGCCTACCTACTACCCAGGCCCACGCCCTAACCCCTACCGCACCCAACCAGGCCAGCATTCTCCCCAGCCGCGTCCAGCCCGCCCATCCATGCACACCGCCGAACCACCCTCCAGCCGCCGCACCCTTGGTACACATTTACAAACCCTAGTGTGTTGTTATCATAATTATTTTAATTATTCATTTAATTAAAAATCATAAATTGAATTAAAATGGTTTTAATTTGGAAATTTATTTAATTGAAATAATATTGATTATTTTCCTTAATTGAAAATGTTTTAATTGTTATCTTCCATAATTAAAAAAAATTAATTAAAAATATCCAAAATTAAAATTATCTTGAATTTTAATTTATTATAATTAAATTATTTAATTTTATTTTTGAATTAAATTACCCAAATTCAAATTGTGCCTTAGAAATTTTTGGGTGTTAAAACCCAAAGTTTAATTATTTAAAAGTTTGTTTAAAATAATTAAAAAGTTGTATAATTCAAAATGGATATGAAAAAATAGTGGCATTGGCTCAACAAGACTACATCTCAAGGTTCAAGATCACAGTGCTCTTAATAAGGCCTTAGTTAGTCTAGGTTACATTTTCATGTATTTTTTGCAAGTGTTGTAATTTTTCTAGAAATACTCAAAAGTTACCATACCCGCTTTTATATTCTTATTATAAATGTTTGAATGTGATTAAAGTGTTTAATATTTTGTCATGCATTATAACATGCCATTCATACACCCACATAGTATGCAATTAGCATGCATTACATTCATGTAGAAACATGCTATTAGGAACGTCCTATATTTTGTTATATGTTTATATATGATAAATCATATAATAATAAATTTAGTCTTAATTAGTTAAGATGGTAAATCAAAATTAAAGTTGTTTAATTTGTTGTTTTAATGAAAAATGTTTTATTAAAATAAAAATGATATTCTCTTAATTAAAGCAAAATTAGAATTAGAATTAAGGGCACAATTTTGTTTTTGTTTTGCTTAATTGGATCAGTAATTATTAGAATATCATTTGGTAAAAATAATTAAATTTATTTTTACAGCTAAATTAAAAAAAATATTGATTTTGTGAAAAACACACTTTTTCCAAAATAGTGAGTGGGAGAGGGAGTTATGACAATAAGTCCTATGGTCTCCATTATTGGTTGAACACCGAGAGGCATAGGAAGGGCCTCGTGTCGCCTCTGTTTGCAGCCTCCCTAAGGAAAGGCTTCCGAATATGTTTATTTTATCTCAAGGTTGACTTCTCTTATGAGAATATAATTAGTGATGTATTTCAAGTTTGACTGACCCTAAGACACACTCTTGAGTTAAGTCATTGATTGAAAATAATGGGTTACGCTCCAAAGATGTATCTAGGCTTTCGAGCACAACTAGTGCATCTTGACCAAACTAGCAGTAGTTCATAAGTCAAAAGAGAAAAAATGCGTTTTTAAGTTTTCACTTATGAAATTGAGATTTGTCTCTAAATTAATTTGGAGTTAGTCTAACCTACCCCAAGGCGGTCCATTAATTTTCAAATTAATTTATCATGGATTAGTATATATTTTTATGTGTTTTTATATGTTGCATTCATGCATCATATTTACTTTTCCAAATAAAATATGATATTTATTATATGTTTTAATTCATTATATTTTATTTATTTATTTCCAGCAACAATGGTTAATTCTCTTAATCCTGATTATGTACTTGAAAACTTGTGAAATCAAACATACCTCATTGACAAACTCTTGGAAATGATTTCATTTAATCTTAACCACATAAAAATATGGTACAAAGGGATTCACATTGTCTTTGGAACACAAAACTTGTATGGAGGGATCTATGATTTACAACCAGTTCCAAGCATTTCATCCAGCTTTGATGAACATGAAAAATATGGTGAATGAATGAGATCGAATCACCTGGCACGTCAATGCATGTTATCGACCATGCATGGCGACATTAAAGAAAGATATATGGTTATTAAAACTGCATACGAGATGTGGGCCATGATAAAGGATAATGCTATAACACATGCTCATTTTTTGAAATACGAGGTAAATTTGATTTACTCAAAAACTCTTCTTTAATATTTTTGAATGGTTGATTCAAAATTATATCACCAATATTATTTTTCAGTTGAATAAAGAAAAGATTAGTTTAGAAATTTATTTGGTTTAGTTAAAAACAATTTAATTTTTTTGTCATTTTGAAATAGTTGATTTTCATTATGAAATAAATTAATAAGTTCTTTTTCTTTAAAGTAGTTCTAGAATTCTTTCTAGAAACTATTTTTTAGATTCCTTTATTTGATGAATAAACAAGTTTAGTATTTCTTTTGAATAATAAATTCAATTGTTATTTTTTAAATATACTTGTTTCGCCTATTTCATCTATGAGTATAAATGATAATTATGAATTATTTATTATTGTGCAAATCATAGATTTAATAAAACATCTTATTCCAACCACAATTAAGTGAAACATATATCTCAATTATTTTTTAGATTGGCTTCTAATTAATTATACATATAAAATAAATAAAAGACAGTCTTTTATTGCAACCATTCAATGGTTCTCTCCCTGTTTATATAGTCTGTTAATTAAAGTTAACCAAAAAGATCTTTCTCTACTAAAGGCTCAAAAATCACATAATCGTTTAGCTAATACATAGAGATGTATGTTGAGCCTTTTAATGTTCAAAGCTAAAAGAGATAATAAAAAGTAAGTCAATATTAATTGACATTTATTTAAGATTTGTTTAACTTTGATTGAATGCAAAGAAAATTTCTAGAAAATTTCGTGCAACATTCAAAGCAAAGCCACTTAGAGACTTATTTGATCTGATCAAAAGGAAGTATAAACTCAAATTTGGAATTCAAGTAATTTGCATGTGAACTTGGAATTCAAACCCAACTCACATACAACTAGAATGCTAAGCAAAATTAGTCTTTTGAAAATGGAATATAATCATATTAGATAAGATTAAATAGATAATGAGTAATCATTATCGTCATTATTATTTCTATAGTTGTAACACTTGTTATACTATGTACATGTTTGATTGTACAACATCAAAGAGTTAAAAGTTGGGATTGACAAGTGGTTATGTAAATAAATTGAAAATTTTCCATGGAGTCATTTAGTGAAACAGTTTAATAAGCATAAAAGATTACAAATGAGTTTGTATCTTTTTAATGCTACTTTAATGAAGCATGATTATTATAATCACTATATTTCCTAGTTAAATTGTACTAGAAATAATGACTGCAAGTCAAGTAAGCAAGTTCTTGATAATTAACAATGATAAAACCAAAGAATATTACAAATTTTGTAAAGCATTGTTGTAGTGGGAGCGTTTGTTGGTAACTACTCCATTACAAATGTAAAGATGGTTAAAATTGTGTGTAACACAATCTAACTATACTTCATTAATATACTAGTATATGGAATGAAAAAGTTTTTACACGAAACAATGGTTGAAACACCATGAATCTAGAAATGGAATTTGGAATTCTATAACATCTGGATTCTTGAACATCTAACTAAAGTTCATTGAACTTTAGTTTGAAACAGGATATTCAAGATGAAGAGGAGAACAGAGGAAAGTACGACTTTTCAAAGTTAGGTTAATAGCCTAAGGCTATGAATAGAGAGAAGAATTTATTACTTGAATATATATCTTCTACTGTAACCAAACTTAAATCTGGTTACATACTCATATCCACTGCTTTATGCATGGATTATGAGATTAATTTAAATGGATGTCTAAGTAGTCTTTACTGAATGGCTGACATGACAAAATTATTTCAAGATCTTGACCAGAAAGATTCTATTGTGAATCTAATTCTTGATGTCGACAACGTTCTAATCATTGGGAATGATGTAGAGAAATCGTCAATAGAAAAGAAATGGTTAGCTGAATGTTTCTAAATATTAGATTTAGAAAAGCCAAGAATGTTGTATACATTCAAGTCTATAGAGATTGAAAGAACAATCATATGGCACTGTCTCAAGAGACTTATATATATATATAAGAAGCTTAAATGCTTTAGTTTACAAAAATCCAAGAAAGGCTTTTTTTTGCCTTCCCGATCAGGAGGATGTATTATCAAAATAATAATGTCCATTTATTCTTTTACTAGAAAAGATGACATGAGACAGTTATTCCTACAACTCAGTGATAGACTATTTAATGTATCAAATGTTATGTTTTCAAATTGACATTTGTTAAACGGTGGGAATAGTCATCAATTGTCAATCCAGTGATGGATTGAGTTATTGAATAATTATAAGGACTTAATTTTGAGTATCTTGAATATAATAGAGATTATATGTATGTACATTTAGGCAGAGAACTGATTTTAAATCTTCAAAGATTGATATCAGAATCAGCTTCCATAACTGTGGAGGAGACACATTTATCTGGAAATGTATTAGACATTTCAGATTTGTATGTTTCACCACAAAAATTCGAAATGTGACAGCTACGAGCAATTAAATAGGCTATTTAATTTAGTTAAGTTCTTTGTCATTCTGAAAAGGTTTTCAAACTAGAATAAACAATTAGTATCTCATCGCGAAAGCAATGGAGATACAACTATTCTAGAAGAACTAGAAATCATGAGAGGGTAGATCACATGAAATGAATTATAATTTAATTCAAGACAATTTTACATAATTGATGTAATAATCTTGAAGATAACTTCAAAACTGTTTCTTACAAAAATGTTTACAAAGACTTTGTTAGACAAATTCGGTCTGGAGAATGTGATTGACATATTGAAATAGATGCCTCAATTTGCTTTAGGGCAAGTTGGAGATTGTTGGGAATAGTGCCTGTAAAGCAATTTTAGTTGACAAATGTTTGAAATGAAATAAATAATTGAATTGAATTATTATATATATAGACTATGTCTGATATTATGTTGATAATATTAAGTGAATATTAGAAAATTCCAAAGTTTATCTATGTGGTCTTAAACTCATATTGGTATAAGATGATCAATATTAAGATAATAAACTTAAAGCAGTTCGCATTAAAATAAAGTTATGGAATCTTTTCATTAATTACTGCTAGTACGGTTTGCTAGTATTATGAATACAACTGACCTAGATCCGGGTCACTAGTGTAGTAGGACACTTTAGTGAAGGTACTTTATATATAGTGATATATAGAACTGGACCAGATGTGATTTGATTAATACGTGAACACCGTTTCATAGTATTAATGAAACACATCAAACGATTATTATATACACAATGATCTTAATCTTGAGGTTGCTATGAAGTCCTATATATGTCATCTGATCATTTGATTCATGCGTTAAGGTTTGTCAGAATGATCAGGCTAAGAACAACTGTTTTGGGGACTCAATGATGTATAAGGCTGGGGACATAGTTTAACAGATATGGAATCTATACCTTCTTATAGATTGAATAATGGTTCCCTATCGGGTTGACTTTTGGAACTGAAAAGGTTATGAGCGTTCACGCGTAAACTTGTTGTGACACAACCTTCACTAGTAAATTCAATGGTACTCTAGGAACAATATATAACTAAAAGGGTAAAACAGTAATTTTATTCCCTTTTAATTATGAACCATTAATAGAGGATTAACGTTGTATGTAATGATTATATCAATGGACACTTTATTCTGTACTAAAGTACTCAGTAAATATATGTCTATAATTATCAAGAGTTCAATCTCAGATCTATAGTGAAGTAGTTATGAGATTAATAAATATGATTATTTAATCAAATAGTTTTGATTAATAATCTAATATTTATTGGAGCTTAATATTATAGGTCCATGGATCCTCAGGGTGGCTCTATCAACACCATATCAAGGTAAGAGTTGATACAAGGGTAAAACTATAATTTGGCAATTTGTGAAGAATTTTATTCTTCGGGTCAAGTATGCAATTATATAATAATTGAGGTTGAATAATTAATTTGGAATTAATAATTAATTTTTTAAAATATAATTTTCAAAATTCATATATATAAATAAATTATATAATTTTTTAAATTAATTATTTTATTTGAGTGGGAGAAAATAAAATTGGTAAGTCAAAAATAGTTTTTTGATTTATTGAATTTTAAAAGATGATGATAATGATGATCATCAATTTGAATTTTTATTTTTAATTTAAATTTTAAAATATGGTTATCTTCTTTTCCTTAAAAAGATAATTATCTTATTTTGTGGAAAATTGATTTTAGTTAATTAAATAAATAAAAAAATACAAAATCCCTGAAAAGGGAATAGCAGTTCATGCATGACACAATCCAAGAACTGTGCCATGTGTGTACCACTGCACTAGGGTTGTATCAGTGTTGTTTTATTTTATTTATTTAATTAATTAATAATTTAATTTTTTTTCCAAATTTGATAAGTTAGATATTTACCTAAATCAATTCCTATCATCATTATGATATTATTATTATATTACTATTATTATTAGGAATAGTAATGTAATAAAATAATCTCTATATATATGATATAGAATAAAAGAAGAAAAAAGAGAGAAGTTAGAGATACAATTCAGAATAGGTTTCAGAATTTTTGTCATACAAAAAGTTCATCTTCTTCTTCTTTATTCTAACAATTCTCATACCATAATCCAAGCTATCATGTGATGAGAAATACTTGTGATTCCTAAAATTACGAACTCATGTTCTCTATGTGCCCAGACACATCTTGAGGTGTAGAGAACACTTTGGAATATCGTGGTTTGAGTACTCAAAGCGTTGGATAGGAAGATCAATAAACATACGAAAAGACTCAAGGACACTTGATAGGCTTCAAGAGGTAATTGCTTATGTTCTTGAATATTCATATGTTTATGTGTTTATATGTTATATATAAATATATTTTATATTTATACATATGTTGCATGATTAATAATATTGTATGTTAATATTTCTGTCTGGATGTTTTCTAAGTCATATAAATAGTTTAGATGATTAATGAAAAAAATTATTGTTGTACACAATGGGCCCACAACGCCTATTCCCCTGCGTACTCTAGACTTTCAATGGAGAAACTCACTATAGAAAATTGCCTAAGTGGAAGCAGAATATCAACATAGTGTTGATTGGTGACAACGCCAAGTTCATCATGACTGAAGAATCCCCAGAAGTTCCAGTTGAAGGAGCTACCAAGACTATTAAAGACAAATACGAGTGTTGGCTGTCGGCTAACAACAAGGCACACTTGGTTAATCACTTTGCTCAGATGTTTTATTTTCATGATTATTTATTTAATATAAACTTCTATTAAATCCCAAGAATATAGCTAATCTTATTTAAAGTGACTTAATCACAGTGGAATATAAATATAATTATATGTTCAAAATAAGTTAGTCCTAAGATTAGTCAGTACACCGGATTTACACTGACTTGTCAATCTACGATATGATCTACTTACACATTACAGTGTTATGTTCTTTCCAGAACATTAGGAAAGTAGATAAGATCGGATGTATTTGTTACATCGGACAGGACCGATATTGACAGTTGATAAGATAAGTAAACATACCGTTATTATCTATTCTAGTCATATCATATAGTTGACCATAGGTCAATTCAATCTCAATTCTGAGTGGTTAGTATTCTAACTGATTGTATTATTTGAGTATTATAGAGATCTCATTTCAGTAATTAAATTAGTTTACTGAAATATCATTTACAAGAAACTAAGTGTTTTAAGTATAAAATACAATGAGGGGTAAAACGGTATTTTAGTCCTATCTCATTGTAGACTGTCTATAGAGGATTGAGTGACAATTATGGTTGTAACTATGGATAATTAATAGCATATCTATATTTGTTATAGAGCATTCTATGAGTTCAAGAGTGCAATTCCGAGTCTATAGTGGAGTCACGAGGAATTAATAAGTTAGTAAATTTATTTGTTAGATTTATGATAACTTATTGGAGCTTGATTTCATAGGCCCATGGTCCCCATTGTACCTTGGATAAAATCATCTAGATAGTCTCAATTAATTGATTTAATTATCAATTAGAATTATCAAAGTTGACCAGGTCAATTTTGGATAGTTTCACAGAGTTGTGTAATTTTGAGAAGAAAAGAGAAATTATAGCAGATTTATTAATTAAGATAAATTGGTATCTAAATTAATAAATAATTTAAATCAAGGTTCAAATTATAAATAATTAATTTGATAAAGGATTTAAATAATCATTTAATTAATTAAATCAATAGAAAATAATACAGGCCTTGATTTTAAGTCCAATGGGCTTATAATCAAATGGGAAATTTCACGGGCCTAAAGCCCATGATAATTTCAACCTAGGGCTTTAAAATGGCTATTATTTTATTGATTTTTTAATTAATTTAAATGGCCTAATTGAGTCTATAAAAAGAGTACTTAGAGAGAAGTCAAAACATAAGTTTGACAAATCACAAGTCAGATTTTCTGATAGTTTTAGATTCTCTCTAAACACAAGTCCTTTTCTAAGCCTCTTTGATTATTTTCTCTTCTTCTTCTCTGTATCTATCTCATGTGTTGAAAATTGCCCACACTAGTCTAGGTGATTCTAAGGATACATTGGAAGATTGTGAAGAGAATAGAAGATTGGTTCAGTTTCTTGATAATACTCTGCGACAGAGAGGATACAAGAGTTAGAGAAACTGAAGGAATGACTCTTTCATTCTGCTGCATATACTGTAAGTATTCTATTCTTTGTTTCTCTTTGAATTCAATTTTAGAAACATGTTTTAGGCTATCTCGTATTAATTTTTTTAATATTAGATATACATGAAAATAAATAAAGATCATGTATAAGTTTTTCCTAACAAGTGTGATCGACACTCTCAAAACAAAGATGGAGAATGTTGAGACGGCCTACGAAATCATGAACAGCTCCAAGACATGTTCGGGGAAAAATCAGTGTAAACTCGTTTTAGGGCCACCAAGAAGAATGCCAATGCTTGAATGGAACTTTCTCAACACGTTGGCGATCATCTTATCAAAATGACCAACTACTTTCAAGAAGTTGAACTGCATGGAGCTATAATAAATGAGGAGACTCGAGTCGGCTTAATCCTCAACAATATTTCTCTAGCTTTCTTGGCATTCACCACCAACTATGTGATGAACAAAGTCAACTATGGTCTTACGCAACTTATGAACGAGCATCAGACCTTCGAGTCTATCGTGGGTTGACCACGTAAGGGGGGAGAAAAGAAGACTATTGCTGCTACTGCTGATCTAGCTAAAGCTGAAGCTAATCTAGCTTCTTCTTTGGAAGTTGGAAACAAGAAGAAAGGTGGACAAAACACCAACCCCATGCTACAAAGGATGCAAAGACGAGTGCACAACCAAGTGCCTAGATGGCTAAGGGGAAGAAAAAGAAGACTAGGAAAGGTAAAGGTAAGTGCTTTCACTGCAATGAGAAGGGGCATTGGAAACAAGATTGCCCCAAGTTTCCAGTAGCGAAAAACAAAGGTAATGATTATAGTTCATTTATCTTAGACACATATGTTTTAGAGAATGATAAATATGTTTGGATTATTGATTCTAGATCTACTAACCATGTTTGTAACTTTTTACAACTTCTTGAATCGTGGGAGGAAGTGGACGAAGGCGACTTAAAGCATAGAGTTATGAATGGAGCGTTCGTTACGGTCCAAGCTACAGGAAGAGCTTGCCTGAAGTTCAAAAATAAATATTTAATTTTGAATGATGTATTTTTTATTCTGGATTTTAGTAGAAATTTAATTTCAGTTTTCATGTTGCAATTAAAATGATTTGTTATGACTTTTTCAAGTTCTAATATATTTATTTCTTTCAATGGATCCCAATTGTGTGTTGCATGTTTGGAAAATAGGTTTTATATTCTGCGACCTAACAAACCCCTCAAGCTTAATAATGATTTATTCAAAGTAGTTAAACCTAGGACCAATAAATGTCAAAAGACCGATAATGATAACATGATATATTTATGGCATTTGAGACTAGGTCACATTGGCTATGATATGATTCAAAGACTTACAAAGGACATGCCTTTGAGGGAACTCACCTTAGGTGAATTACCTATCTGATAATCTTATCTAGAAGGAAAACTGACCAAGCGTCCATTCTCTGCAAAGGGTGATAGGGCCAAAGAACCACTTTGACTTGTTCATTCAGATGTCTATTAACCTATGAATGTAAAAGCCAGGGGTGGTTTTGAGTATTTCGTCACTTTCATTGACGACTACTCTAGATACTCATGTCTTTACCTAATGCATAGGAAATCAAAAACATTTTCAAAGTTTAAGGAATTCCTAGCTATGGCTGAGAACCAATTGTTATATTATTTTATAATATAATGTAACATTATATTATATTATAATATAATGTTTTAGATTAAATAAATGTGACAAAGTGTGTCACATATTGTAACATATAATAGAGAGTTACAATATTTAGATATATGAGATATATCCAAATAATGTAACATATTTGGTGTTACAAATTTGTAACTTCCAAATATTACCCTTTATTGTGTAAAATTGTTGTTACACAATATTGAGATGAATTTCATAAAACCATATGTGATATGGCTGTTAGAGATATGATTTTAACCTCAATAATGTGTTTTTGGAGTTACAAAATCATTTGGGAGGGTTTGGAACCGTTTGGAAAAACAACACAATTTTTGTATTGAATTTGGTCAGTGGCCGCGGCCTATGGGTCAGAGACCAGTGGCCGCGGCCACAGGCCAAAAACTGACCAAATTTTCAGTTTTTTCAATATTTGTTGAACGGCTCAAAAAACCTAAATAACTCTCAAATCTCTTTTTTAATTCCATATTAATCCAATTAAACATTGGTAACAGCCATGGGGGTTGGTGGAATTTGAAATTCAAAGGGTGTCTCTAAACTCTATAAATAGGAGTCTATAGCTCACTTGTAAGAAACAACTTTTCTATCCACTAGAGCACTTGGCTAGAAACACCTTGAGGCTTGATAATTCCAGAAAACTTTTCCAATATCTAAAAGAGATCCCTTAGTGCTTGAGTTAGGGGGAAATAAGCTTTTGGACAAAGGTTTTATACCTTGTTCAAGTTGGTGATCCCCAATCCTCTTCACTTAGGTTGTGTAAGTGAGAGTTTGCTTTTGTTTCTGTTCTTCTTTCTTTTGCATTGTTTTCTACTTATTCTCTTGTTCCTATTACTTGTATTTCTTGTTCAAAGGTTGTAATCTTCTTTTCTTTATTTCAAACATTTTAGTTTACTTGTAACATTTTGCTTTGATTTGTATTTCCACCATTCTCTTCTTCATCATCATCTTCTCCCTTTCTTTGGTTTATTTGTATTTTCAGTTATAGAGTTGTAACCTTATTTAATCAATCTATATTTACTTGTAATATTATTGCATAGAGTTGTAATATTATAATCATTTCCATTGAGGCAAAACAATATTTTCCTAATACCAATTAGGTAAAACGTTAAAGATCTTGTGATCTGATAGGGGTGGAGAATATTTGTATATGCAATTCCAAGATCATTTAACTGAACTTGGGATTTCATCACAACTTACTGCCCCGAGTACTCTACAACAAAATGGTGTAGTGGAACGCCTGAACAGAACTTATGCATGCTTAGTTACCCAACTCTGCCAACTTCATTCAGGAGACATACAATTGAAATTACGAACAACATTCTAAATATCATACCGCCCAAATCAATCCCCAATACACCCTTAGAACGCTGGAATGTTCGTGAACCTAATTTACGTCATTATAGAATCTGGGGGTGTCCCGCCCACGTCCTGAGGAAAAAGGAAGGAAAGCTAGAACTGCGAACAGAAGTTTGCATGTTTTTTGGCTATCCTAAAGGCATTCATGGTGGACTTTTCTATAGTCATTCAGAAAATAAAGTGTTTACTTCTACAAATGCTACTTTTCTGGAAAATGACTATGTCCAAAACTTCAAACCGCGCAACAAAGTAGTTTTAGAATAGATGGTTGAAGAATTGACTCCAACTAATGTTCCATCGTCATCAACAAAAGTTGATGATTAAACTCCCACTCTTCATGCCCAACCGACGTAAGTCGATTTAAATGAAGAAAGTACCACTTTTACTAAGCAAACAGTCACGGAACCTTGACATAATGGGAGGGTTTCTAGGATCCCAGTTCGTTATGGTTTGGAATGTGAAACCAATATGTTTGTTGGTGACACTAGTGATGATGATTTGTTGTCTTTTAAACAGGCAATGGCTAGCCCTGAAAAGGAACTATGGCTCGAAGCCATGAAACAGGAAATGGAGTGCATGTACTAAAATTCCATCTGGGATCTTGTGGAAGCACTTAGTGACTTTATGGATCTTGGGTGCAAGTGGATCTACAAGAAGAAATTAGGTGTTGAGGGAAAGATTGAAACTTATAAAGCTTGATTAGTGGCAAAGGGTTATACCCAAAGAGAATGCGTGGACTATGAGGAAACTTTTAGTCTGGTAGCCATGCTCAAGTCCATTCGCATCCTCCAATCCATAGCAGCCACTCTCCACTAGGAGATCTGGAAAATAGACGTCAAGACAACTTTTCTTAATGGGAAGCTTGACGAAGTCATTTATATGGATCAGCCATAAGGATTTTAAGTAACTTTACAAGAAGGAAAAGTTTGCAAGTTGAATAGGTCTATTTATGGACTTAAGAAAGCTTCTCATTCCTAGAACCTTAGGTTTGATGAAATGATCAAAACCTATGGCTTTGAACAAAATATTTATAAGCCTTGTGTTTACCAACTGAAGGAAAATCAAATAGTGGTATTCTTGGTTCTTTATGTAGATAATATCTTACTCATTGGAAACAATGTTAAGAAATTATCAGATGTGAAAAATTGGCTGAGCACTTAATTCCAGAGAAGGATTTGGGTGAAGCGAGTTATGTTCTAGGTATCCAGATCATTAAGGATATAAAGAACAAACTCTTGGCTCTATCTCAAGCATCTTACATTGATAAAGTGCTTGAATGTTTCTCAATGACAAATTCCATGAAAGGACGTCTACCGTCCCATCATGGAATTCATCTTTCAAAGAAGCAGTAGCCCTAGACTCTTGAAGAGGAAGATGCAATGAGAAAAGTTCCTTGCGCATCTGCAGTTGGAAGTCTGATGTATGCTATGTTGTGTACTAGACCAGATATCTTCTATGCAGTAGGAGTAGTGAGCAAGAATCAGGTAAGCATATTCTGAAGTATTTAAGGTGGACTAAGGATTATATGTTAGTCTACAAGGGTGGTATTCTGAACCCTGTAGGCTACACCGAATCAGATTTTCAGACTGATGCCGATACAGGAAGTCTACTTCTAGAATGGTGTTTACTCTTGGGGGTGGAGCTGATGTGTGTCATATGGCGTACCAAATTTAATAAAGATTTTGATTACACTATCACCAATTAATTTAGTACAATGGAAAATAGAGGTCGAACCCAAGGGAACTATATTCAATTTATTATTCACAAAGTTTAACAAAGTTAATAGGAAAATGGGATTTTGAAATTTAAAACTAATAAGACGATTAACAAATAAAGATTTATAACGATTTTTAAAGAACAGTTAAGAATTATTCTCCACCTCAAACAATCATGCATGAATATCAATATTGAATATTATTCCGATTCCCAATTAAATTATTAACCCCGCAGATAAAGCTTAAGCAGTCAATTATCCCAATCTCCCTATTACAATCAATCACGGCGAAGCGCTCAATAATTAACTCTTTTTACCAAATAACAAACCTATGAAGCATATGATTCATTTAATTTAGTAAAAGCATTAAGAACAATGGAGATAGGTTAATCTAGGCAATAAATCAATTTAGCATATAATTCATTTAACCTAGGTTCTATCCTTCATCACAATCAACAACATATTTGACCATATCATCAATTGCAATTTATCACCAATACTTAGAACCCTAAACTATTAGGTGAATAGAAATTCTAAGATGATAATGAAATAATGTAAACCCTAATTAGTTGTACACCCTAACAAGGAATCACAAAATTCATAAGATAAGCATAGAAGAATAGAATCAATTTAATATGAAGGAAATCAAGAAATAATACTCATAACTGAAGTCAAACAATCATGTCTGGGTTTTGAATAACCCTTAACCTAAAATAAACTAGCCAATAATCTTCATCATGATTAAAAACATAAACATAGATAAAGAATAATAGAGTAGGGGAAGAAGAAAACTATTGAGATGTTGATTGCGATCTTCCTTCTCCTCCAAAGCTCTCTCTGAGTTTCTCTCTCTAAAAACGTAAAATAAAACCTAATTCCCGATTCTCCCCTTAATCCCCTTTTATATCTCTCTTAAAATAATCAGAAAAATCTAAAAGAATTCAAAATTTAAACCCATGCCGCGGCAAGCATTTTCCTTTGTCGCGGCAAGAAGCTCTCTGTTTTACTCGTAGCGGCAAGGATTTTTCCTTGTAGCGGCGAGTACTCTGCTGGCTTGTCTCGTAGCGGCAAGGATTTTTCCTTGTAGCGGCGAGCATCTCTGCTTGATTATGCTTTCATTCTTTTTCGATTTTTTTCTCCTCTTTAACTTCACTCCAATGATTAGAACCCTACAATATTATCATCCAACCAAAAACTCATTAAAAATATATACATTATCCTCAAAAATGACGATTCAGTTTAAATGAAACAAATTAGCAAAACGATTCTAACCATCCTCAAACACACTACTTATTAACATAAAACCCTAAAGAATAAGAAATAAACTTTATACAAAAATAGACTTATCAGGAGCTGTGATATGGAGAAGCGTAAAGTAGTCTGCAATTTTCAGATTCCACCATGTAGGCTGAATACATAGCTACGTCTGAAGCACCTAAGGAAATAGTCTTGCTAAATAAGTTCTATTCAGATCTTGGTGTCATTCCAGAAATGGATAAACCGCTTGTGTTGTTTTGTGACAACACAGGAGCGATAGCCAACTCAAAAGAACCTCGAAATCACAAGAGGAGTAAGCATATAAAAAGGAAGTATCACATAATTCGAGAATATGTGGCTAGGGGAGATGTGAAGGTTATGAAGATTTCATCTGAAGACAATCTTGAAAATCCATTTACAAAGACACTACTAGAAGCTACATTTGATAATCATATCAAGGAAATGGGATTAGTAGAATTAAGGCATTAGTTTCAATTAGTGCAAGTGGGAGTTTGTTAGGGTTTTATGCCCTAATTAAAACTCAATTTCTTTGTAATCTCATTTTATTATCAATAAAAGAATAGAGATCAATTTTTGACTTGGTCAATCACTTTGCTCGCATGTTTTATTTTCATGATTATTTGTTTAATATAAACTTGTATTAAATCCCGAGCATATAGTTAATCAGATTTATAGTGACGTAATCATAGTGGAATATAAATATGATTATATGTTCAAAAATTAGTTAGTCCTAAGATTAGCCAGTGTACAGGATTTACACTGACTTGTCAATCTATGAAATAATCTACTTACACATTGTAGTGTTATATTCTTTTCAGTACATTAGCAAAGTAGATATGATCGGATGTATTTGTTACATCGGACTTGACTGATATTGACAGTAGATAAGATAAGTAAACATACCGTTATTATCTATTCTACTCATATCATATAGTTGAACGTAGGTCAATTCAATCTCAATTCTGGGTGGTTTGTATTCTAACTAATTGTATTATTTGAGTTCTTTGACTTGTTCGTTACTAGCTTACCCTATGGACTGCCCATGCTTACATCTTGGGAACTCAGTAGTATAATTGAGTGGGAATGTTAATCATAGATATGAACATCTATAGCTTCTGATGAAGACGTAAAATGATGGTTTCCTTTTAGTTTGGTTCAAGGTGCTAAATGATAGAGATCTCATTTTAGTAATTAATATTAGTTTACTGAAATACCATTTACAAGGAACTAAGTGTTTTAAGGATAAAATACAATGAGTGGTAAAATGATATTTTAGTCCCATCTCATTGTAGACCGTCTATAGATGATTGAGTGATAATTACGGTTGTAACAATGGATAACTAATAACGTATCTATATTGCTTATAGAGTGTTCTATGAATTCAAGAATGCAATTCTGAGTCTTTAGTGGAGTCACGAGGAATTACTAAGTTAGTAAATTTATGATAACTTATTGGAGCTTGATTTCATAGGACCATGGTCCCCACTGTACCTTGGATAACATCATCTAGATAGTCTCAATTAATTGATTTAATTATCAATTAGAATTATCAAAGTTGACCAGGTCAATTTTGGATAGTTTCACAGAGTTGTGTAATTTTGAGAAGAAAAGAGAAATTATGGCAGATTTCTTAGTTAAGATAAATTGGTGTCTAAATTAGTAAAAAAGTTTAAATCAATGTTCAAATTATAAATAATTAATTTGATAAAGGATTTAAACAATTATTTAATTAATAAATCAATAGAAAATAGTACGGACCTTGATTTTAAGTCCAACGGGCTTATAATTAAAAGAGAAATTTCACAGGCCTATGGCCCATGGGAATTTCTACCTAGGGATGATAATTGACTATTATTTTATTTATTTTCTAATTAAATAAGTAACTTAATTGAGCCTATAAAAGGAATGCTAAGTGGGAGTTGAAAAAAGATGACAGAAAGACTATCTGATAGAAAATCAGAAGATCTATTCTTGATGCTCTAGTTTTTAGATTCTCTCTACAGCATAAGTCATTTTCTAAGCCTCAATATTCTTTTCTCTTCTTCTCTCTGTATCTATCTCATGTGTTGAGAATTTCTCACTCTAGTCTAGGTGATTCTAATGATACTTTGGAAGGTTGTAAAGAAAATTGAAGAACAGTTCAATTTCTTAGTGATACCCTACGACAGAAAGGATACAAGGGTTAGATAAAATGAAGGAATGACTCAATCATTCCACTGCACAATAATGTAAGTGTTCTTATCATTATCTCTGTATGAATTCAATTTTAGAAACATGTTCTAGGTTTTGTTATATTAATATGTTTAATATACGGTTTACATGAAAATAAACAAGATCCTGAATAAGTTTTCCTAACAGCCATGTCATCCACATACTAAGTCTATGCCTCTACTCGATGCAACAAAACAAAGAAAACATGGCACTAGAACCAATCAACACAAAACAAGAATCTGAACTAAGAAGCTGACCTGTCACTACTGAGGAACCAACCACAGCCTCAGCCTCAGCCTCAATCTCTGACTGCGTCAGAGTGAACACTCGAGATGGAGTCAAGCTGTCTGCCCCCTTTTGTTCATCCTTCCTTAGCCCTGGGCAATACCTCTTAAAGTGCCCAACCATCCTACATCTACATAAGAAACATGCCTTTGCTCGACATTCTCCCAGATGGTGCCTCCTACACCGAGTGCATTTCGGGTAGAGTTTCCCGTACTCATCCTTGCCCTGATGGCCTATATGAACATTTCGGAACCCCTTTTCTAGTCCAGGGATACTAAAAATGTAGCTAACTTTTATTTCCTGATCACTGGGGCCTCCGCCACTACCTGATCTAATAAACGGAGGTATTACTGCTTAAGCTTCACGCTCTCCGGCACTCTCCCTGCAAATCTCATTTCCTGTGCTCTCAACAACAAGAGCCTTCCCTACCACCTGAGCATAGGTAGAGATTTCATGTACTGAGGTGATTCTAATGCCCTGGGCTATTCCGGAATTCAATCCCTGGATAAATCGCTCCTTCTGAGCCACATCAGTGGGTACCATATCAAAAGCAAACTTGGCCAACCCATTGAATTTGTTAACATACTCTATTACTGTTGTGTTTCCCTAAACCAGGTTCAGAAATTCATTTGTCTTTGCAGTCTTAATTGCATCATAATAATATCTTTCATTAAACAACTGCCTAATCTCCTTCCAATTCATCGCAGTTGTATCTCGCGTCTGGGATACCACTTCCCACCAAGTCTGAGCTTCTTCCCGTAACACATATGTAGCACAAATCACCCTATCGTGACCCACCACCCCCATACCCTCGAGGATGGAACTGATCATGCCCATCCATTCTTCGGCTCTGAATGGATCTAGGTCTCCCTCAAAAACTCGAGGGTAATATACCTAAAATTTCTCATATAGTAATTCTCACATGTTCTCAACTCTAGGCTCAACCAAAACTGGTGCCACTCCTACCATAACAATGGAAGAGGAGTTCCTTGACAGAACTTGCTGTTTTAAACACCTAATCTCTTCCTCTTGCCTCTGCAATCTTGTTTGCATATCTATAAACACATGTTGCCAATTCTAAGGGGCAGGCGGAGGGCTCAGGCCCTGGCTGTAATTCCCAACCTCAACATAAACACCACCCGGTCTCATTAACTGCCTTGGATACATAACCTCCAAATTAGTCTGCAGTCAACGACCTGACCCATTAAGCATGATGAGCACATTCAAAATCCTTCCCACCGGAAAACCAAACTGCACCACATTCTCATAGCACTGTGGTACTAAAATACATGCGCATAACATTCATGCATAAATCAATAAACCCTGCTCTTGCCAACAAAATATCATGCTCTCAACTCTAGCAGGCAGATAAGACATTCATATATCAACTCGGCAGGCAAGCACATAATCATATCAGCAGTCAAGGGCCAGACCCTATCAGAATATCTCATGCTTCCTAATAAGGCATGTAGCTAAGACATTTATATCCTATTTAAGCAGTTAAACACATAACCACATAAATAGTCACCATACTCTGAGTGGAGCTTGTCTTTAATGACGAGTGTACATGCCCAACTTGTCTTCAGGAACCCTTAACATTAGCACGCTCTGACACCAAGTTGTAACACCCTACTTGTAGTGCACCAAAAAAAAAATTTTAGATTATTAAAATTTTTGTGATTTATTTTATTTAAATGTTAAGTGTGATGAATTGTTTTATTTAAGTGTTGTTATTTTTATTTGGATAATTATTTGTTTTATTTGATTGTTTATTATTTTATTTAATTGTTAGAATTGTTTGGTTAATTAATTTAATAAGTGAATAATTGTGTAACATGTTTATTTTACTATTAGTGTTACATTTTAATTAAGTGTGACAATTGAGGTAATTATGTGAGCTATGGTGGAATGCACTAAGGTGCATGATAGATAGTAATGCACCCTAGTGATTTAGTGTGTGCTAGTGCATGGTAGCATGGTGCACATGTGTAGATTTTTCTACACATTTTATACTTCCTTATTTTAGATTTTAATTGGGTTAATTTATTTATAAAAAAAAAAAGAAAAGAAAAGGGAAGAAGAGTGTTGGGCGTGTGACCTAGTGGGAAAGGAAGGATTTCCTTAAAATGATAAAAATCAAAAATTGAAGACCATAATTATTTTGGGGATAGGCATGATCATTTTGTTCCTTTATATCTTTTTAAAATAAAGAGGAATTAAGAGAAAATAAATGGGAAATGGAAACTTACCTTATTGTGTTAGGGGAGACTTTATGGGAGGATTTTTGATAAAAGGGTTATGAAAGGAGAGAAGAGCCATTGCTCTTGTGTGTGGCTGCCGTGACCTAGAGAGAGAGAGAGAGAGAGAGTGGCGTGTAGAGAGAGAGAGAGAGAGAGGAAGAAAGAAAGAAAGGAAGAAGGAAGGAGAAGGTGAGGAGGAACCCCTCCTAGAGTATGTCTTCTTGTTTTCTCTTTTGCATAATCTCTTTATTTGATAATATGATATTGATTTGTGTTATTTTTTTTGTGTGTGTTTGGGTTCTTCCTTCTCCTCATGGTGGTTTTCCAATAAAAACCCTAGGCTTGAACAAGGGTGTGGAGTTTGGGCATTGATCTTTTGTGTTCTTGATTTTACAATCAAGAGAGGTAATGATCTTTTCTTAGCCCTTATATTTGTTTTTGGTGGGTTGTCTATGAGGTTTTGTTAATAATGCTAATGGTTAATTTTGGTAGGATTGATGTATAGGTTTTGGATATTGTGAGAGTATGATTTGTGTTAAAGGGTTGTGATGTTGGTTTTGCTATGCATAAAAAAATTGTGATAATCTATGAGTGCATGTTTGGTGATTTCGGCCTAGGTACACCCAAGGGTGTTCATGATATGTTGTGTGATTTACAATATATTAAATCCATGTTTTAGGACCTATGTTATATGGGTAAGAGAATAAGTGGCAATCTTGATATCTTGATCATGAAATTTTGTTAGATGCATGTTATATTTTGAATGATTAAATTATAAGATGCATGAAATAATGATAGAAACATGTTAGGTTAATATAAGGCATATGTGAATATGGTGCTTATAAATTACTATATGTTATTTTATTGATAGTGTTTTGTTGATTTTCATGGAATTGCAACAAATGGTTTTTAAAAGGATTCATGTGAATATGTTAGTGATATTAGAATCATGCATATTATAAGAGTATAATGAGATTTTAAGCATGTATGATTTTATGTAATTTTTGAGACAAAAGTTGAGTTTTATAAAGAATTAAGCTTGCTGTTTTTTTTTTTGTAAATAATTGGGTAAAAGTTGATAAAAAGATGAGTTGCATGCATAAATAATGTTCTTGATGAATATGTTAATTTTTATGAAATTAAAAGAGGATTTTAAGTCTCATGTTATGATATTTTATTCAATTAATTTCCTACAGAAATTTTATTGAATTTTGGGAAAATATGGGTTTATAAACTTGAATATGGTGATTTTTAATGATAATAACAGTTGCTGGAATTTTGTAATAAAATATTAAGTAAGTTTCACTAAAAATGAATTTGATTAATTTTTGGAATAAATTATTTTTCCTAAGTTACGGTAATATTGAAAAATGATATTTTAATGGTATAAATGCATATTTTGATAAATAATGATTTTCATTTATTATGATTAAGAAAAATATTTAGACTCTATTTATTTGTGATTTTTGAATAAAATAAATAGTGGCTGAAAGTTTGTTTTAAAAAGGCTAACAATTGTTATTAAATTGTCACATATGGATTTTTGCTACTTAAAAACTAAGTCTTAAATAATTTAAATCAAAATGTATTATCCCACACTTAAAATATATTTTTCACATCATTTTGTAACACAATGATAAAATTTATTTTTCTAAAGGGACATATTAAAAATAAGCATTTTAATTAAATCCAAGCTTGTTGGGTAATTCTTGGTAAATTAATATTTATTTAATGAAAATGTCACATATTTTATTTTGAGCTAAAATAAAATAAATTTATAAAATAAAATAAAGTTTTTGAGAAATTTAATCAACTTAGAAATTTTAAGAAAAATAAAGCGTGTAATATGTCTATTGATTTTAAAATAATAAAAGACATGTAGAATTATCGTTTTTGAAAATGTCTTTATTACGCAATGTTCCCACGTATGCATGTTACATGCAAATCAACTTTTACGTCCAAAATCATGATTATTATTCAACTATGTGATTTTTTATAAAACAATCATGTTAGTAAAATGGGTAGAACGAGCATTATTCTCTTTGGCGATAATTGCATGTTTAGTGTAACTGTTATCATGAGTGCATGGCCCATGCACACATGAGTTGTATGGAAGGGCAAAATAGTAATTTTATGAACCTAAGAAACGTTATTTTGATTATGATATAGGCTCGTTGAAAGATTGTGAAATTCTTAGCTTGGACCTGAGGTAAGGAAGTTAGATAGATTTTATGATTTTATGCTATGAATGGTAAGGCTGTTATATGAATGAACTGTTATGAAATTATGAATGCCTTAATGTGATGATCTGTTGAATGTGATATGTGTATGGATGTTAGATACATCAAACAGAATACGAAGTTAGATACATCAAACATATTACGATGTCAGATACATTGAACGAGTTACTAAGGACATTGAGACGTGACTCCTAGGGCGGACGCGCCGAGGTTATTCAAGGACCAGTGATCTCCTGTTTACCTCATAGGGTGACATGGACAACTAGCGTTCCATGCTCATCATGTATGCTGTATGTTTGTGATATGATGATATGTCACATTTATGTTATGATATGATGATATGTCACATTTATGTTTTGATATGATGATATGTCACATTTATGTTATGATATGATGATATGTCACATTTATGTTATGATGTGATGAAATGTTACGATTATGTTATGATATACCATGATGTTATGGATGAACGTTAGTGTTTGGTTGTTTGTTGTTTCCTTACTTGCTTATTTGTTTGTACTTCCTTACTGGGCTTTTAGCTCACCCCCCCTTACTTTCCTTCCAGGTAGCAAATAGGTTTTCTCTATGGCACGCGTGGTGACGTGAGGAGTTCTTTCATCATGGGGTGTATGGCGTGGGGCAATCCTATGGACGATAAAACGATCAACGTAGAACGCCATTTAAATTATGTTTTGTTTTTAAGAGACTTTCCTAAAATTATCAGTGGGACTCTGTTATTTAAATTATTTGGATTTTCTTTGAACTTTGCATAAAAACCTATGTTTTATTTTAAACTTATGGCGCCAACTTGCATGATTTTAAATAAGTCCCCCTGAGACTTTAATAATGGATGGTATTCTTTTATAAATCATGTTATGTGAATGCTTTGTAAGTATTAGTCTAGGGTGTTCTTTACACTACTACTCAAGTATTGTTACACTATGTATTTTAAATAGTGTTAAACTTGCTAAACGAGTCATTTGGTCATAAATGTGTAACTAAACATGATTAATGGTTTAGGGTTAAAATTTTGGTCAAAAGGTACTACCGTTTCACTAAAATGTTTACTTCCATACATGGGATCCCAAACTACATTTAAAAATGTTGATTACAATTGAAAAGTTACAACCAGCAGACCTAAGCGGAAAAATAGGGTTTGACCCTAGTTCCTATTTAAAACCTCGGTCGTGGTGGTCGAGCAGTCACATATGTACACATTATCACCTAAGCTCTCCAACTCAAGGATCATCCAACTTTCTTTTCCCCTTAACTGCACCATATAGCACCCGTGAGCCAAGGCTCAGCAAGAAAACTTAAACATGCTCATAAGCAATTAACAACATATTACCAAATCATAATAAGCATGCCTAGCAGTAACAACCCTACTCATGCATGCATACCATTCATATAAATGACTGCAGTGTCATATGGGGCCAATAGTCCAAGATAAATGATCAATGGATCATACTGGGGTCTAATGCCCAAAATACATGATTATGGAATCATATTGTGGCTCAGCACCCTAATACATGATTAATAAATCATACTGGGCTCAACGCCCTAGGATATGGGACTAATGAGTCACCCCGGGGCCCTTTTGCCCTATCCTTTGTATAACCAGCATTGGAGCTGGCCCAGTGTACCTGGCGATGAGTTTTCCACAACCAATAGGTCGGTCAAGTGTATGTCATTCTCCTGATTAGGCATAACCAGATCGACCAGCGCTCATCCTGCCATTGCCGCCATTGACTTATAAGTCAATGCTTTTCGACCAGCGCTCAGCGCTATTGTCGTCCTTGACTCATAATTCAATGCTTTTCGACCAACACTCAGTGTGATAATGTTGTCCTTGACTCTTAAGTAAATGCTTTTCGACCAGGGCTCAACACTATTGTCGTCCTTGACTTATAAGTCAATGCTTTCATCCGGCACTCAGCGTGTCAATGTTGTTCTTGACTCATAATTCAAGTCTGGGGCCTAGCCCTAGGATATGGGACTAATAAGTCACCCCGGGGCCCTTTGCCCTATCCTCTGTATAACCAGCCTCGAAGCTGGGCCAGCGTACCTGGTGTTGAATTTTCCACGACCATTAGGTCGGACAAGCGTATGATGCGCTACTGGTTAGCCTAACCAAAACGACCAGTGCTCAACGCGCTATTGGCGCCCTTGACTCATAAGTCAATGCTTTTCGACCAGCGCTCAGCGTGATATTGCCATCCTTGACTCATAAATCAAGCCCTTCTCAATCAGATAATGCAGATAGGCATATATCATATATCATATATCAAATATCTAAATACAAAGCATTCAACATGCTTAATCAATAATCAAAAGCATAATCATAATCATGCACATTCTTAGGCGTTCCTATCCATATTCCTATTCAATAATTCGAGCTAAGCCATAATCACATGATCACATACCGGGTGCAGTTTTCTTACCTTTAGTCCAAGCACAGGTTAAGAATGAATGACCCTCGAGCACGATCCCAGTTTCGAGCCCCTAGCGATAACCTAGTCACAACCATAATATAGAATCTCATCAATAATGAGTAAATAAAGGCTTCCAATCTGAGTCTTAGCCTCCGAGACCTCGAATTCTACTAAACTGGGTAGCAGAATCGATCCCGAGCCCTTAGGTTTGAGTTCCCGTCAAAAAACCCATTTTGGCCACAATTTCTATTTTGAGCCGTGACCCCAAGCACTTGAGCCATGGCCCACTCAAGTCAGAGGCCCAAGGCCCTCTCTGACCGCACCAGCCCTGCGGCGCTCCTAATAGGCATCGCGGCTCAAATAGCCCAACAACCCTGCTTCATCTCCTTCGTCCAGCTTGAGCCGCAGCGCCTAAGAATAGGGTCGCGGCTCGACTTGGAACTCAGATTTTTCCTCCATTTTTATCATATCAAATCCCTCCATAAACCTATCCAAATCCCAAAACACAAAGTTCTCAATCAACTCAGCATCCCAGAACCACCAAAACCTAAGTTTCAAACAATTCAAAAACTCACCAAACCGTTAAAATCCAATCAAAACTTAGGAAACTTAAGGAAACAAAAATTCAGAAATTCAAAGATTAAATTACCTCTGATTATGTCGTTTTTACATTCAATCTTTTGGCTATCAAGCTTCTAATCTTTCCTAGAATTGTTATGACTCTAACATTGCTTTAATCTGAGCCCTAAAACTCGAGTTTCCTTCAAAAATGCTATCGAACTCCACAAAGAGAATGGGAGAGAGAGAGAGAGAGAGAGAAAGTGTTTTGAACATACTTTGCCTCTATCAGATTACTTCGAGCTTAAGTAACCTTACACAAATCCCAATGCTGGGGGTACCCCAAAAACATCCCCGATGGTAAAATAGTCAAAATCCCCATAATTTCCTCCTGATCTCACTAACTCCAAATATATTCTCAAATATTTATTACTATTACCCAATAACTCGGTAATCTAATACCCAAATACCCCTTGACTCACCCCGAGTCAAGTATTGGTCCCGATGTGAATTTCCCGCTAACTTGCTCTCTAGGATCGCCTCGTGCCGAGTAACCCAAATATATCCACATAATAATGTGGTCTCACACATATATCACATATATGCAAAATATACCCATAACGGGCCAAATTACAAAAAATTGCCCTTTTAATTAGAAACGGGCCCACATGCATATTTAATACACCTAAACATGCATATCAAGTCATATTATAATATAACTCACATAATCATAAATGATACACATATATATCACATAACATATCATTTCCATAATTTTCCACCGTGGCCCCCTAATCAAGGCCCTAAGCCTTATTAGGTAATTTTGGACGTTACAAGTATCATGTCCATAATCGTTATGGAACCTACAGAATTTATTGGTGTCCCTTTTACTGATATATTTTCGGATAGGAGCTGGTTTCCTATAGAGAACTTCAGCCTGTGTGGCTTGGAAAGCATTTTCTCGTGACTCTAAGAGCATAGAGTAGGTGGTGAAATGGGGCACCTCCTCTCGAGGCTTATCATTGGTGTTTGCTCGTTTGTTGTCGTTATTATTGCCACTGTTGGAATTGTTGTTACGCTTCCCACTATTCTGGTTATTCTTATTCCTATTACCATTGGTTGTCTGGTTCTGGATAGAATTTGCACATGTGTTTTTAGCTAGTGCAACACTAGCTCCTGCTTGGTTAGCCTGATCGGCTTTCCGAATGGCTTCCTCTACTTTAATGAACTTGTCTGCCCGGTCGAGAAACTCTATGGTCGAGCAGACAATATTTCTTCTTAGATCGGACCATAGTGGTCCTTTAACTTTTATTCCAGCCATGATGCCCATCAACTTTCCATCATCTCTTACTGTTTTCGAACGAGCAACATCTTGCATAAATCACTGCACATAGTCTTTAATAGGCTCATTAGGTCCTTGTTTAATGTCGAGAAGGTCATTGAGCTCAGCTAATAGAGTTAGAGCAGGGAAGAATTGTGAGTAAAAGAGTCTCACAAATGCATCCCATGAATTGATGGTCTCAGGCTCTAACTTGACAAACCATTGTTGAGTAGAGTCAGCCAATGTAGCAGGAAAAATAATGCACCAAACATCATCCCAAACTCCCTGAAGATCTGTCTGTATCTCAAAGTTGTTCACGTGGGAAACTGGATCTTCCTTTCCAGTATACATCTTCCAAGTTAGCATCTTGAACTTGGGATGAATTGTCGAGGCATTAATTCAATAAGAGAAAAGGGAGCATTTCCTTCTCTCTACATCAATGCCAGTGAACTTTGGGGTTGTTAACTCTCGAACCATCTGAGTTAATGCATCTAGTTGTGCCTGAATGGCGGGAGCGACTAGAGGAGCAGCTACTAGAATTGCTGGTGGCATTACTGGTGCAACGAGTCCTATAGCATTCAATTAGTTGTCTTCCCTAAGTTTTTCGAGGACATTCTGCAAGTCATGTCCTCGATTACCAAGTTTGTTAAAGACGTTTTTTCCTCTCGACCATCCTCCAACATTTTGGCTTTCTGCTCAAGTGGCACTAGAAGGCGATCTAGCAGGATAGTTAGGCTGCTCGGGTTGCCTTGGTGGGACAAACGGTCCTTCAGGCTGCACATTTTCGCGAGCAAGAATGTTCTGAGGTTTAAGTGGCCTTGAAGGAACAAATTGTCCTCTAAATTTCCCCTCATTTTCACGATTGTTATAATGATGGTCATTTTGAGGTTGGTAGTATCTACTCTCCATCATCATCATAACCATCTAGGTAGGATGTTCGATAACTACTACTCGCTTCTTAGTCATTCCTTCTTTGATATCTCCTTGGAGGATGACCATGGTTATGATCCCTTGATGGGTTTCGTCGAGGTTGTTGTCCCTGATTCTGACTTTCTGGTCGTTCATTCCTTGGTTTTCGGAATGGTTGACCAACACACAGATTTTTTAGATGGGAAGGATTTCCTCCTTGGAATTGATGTCCAGCAAACTGGTTTTGTTGGTTACAAGGATTCCCTCCTCGTGAGCCCAACTACCTGGGTTTTTCATTAGGAGGTCTCCTTTCTCCAGATACTGACCTGTTGTAGCATTGCTCGTGACCACAATCAGGTCAAACTTGTTCTCCTTGAGGCACCTAGTTTGGTCGTAAAGGTCGATACTCTCTATTGGAGCGATTTCTCCGAGTTAGTCCAAGAGAAACCACCTGATCCTGAGATCTTCTGAGATGAGTGGGTTCTGGGACCCGACCAACTGTCCTCTGAGTTTTAGCATTTGCTCGGCCAGTGTCCTCAGGTTGGGGATTCACTGGTCTAGTTCCCGTAGCTTAGGTTTGCTGTAAAACAACTTCTAGTAACCTTGTTGCTTCACTATTATGATGATCAGCTTCTTCTTGTCGAGCTTCAAGAGCTCGTTGCTATTGATCCATCCAAGACTGAAAGTTTTATCTCTGTTTGTTCAGGGCTTCAGTTAAAGCCTCTTGGGCTGCTGCTTGATTCTCATGCATGGCAACAAACTACTCCTGCATTTGTCCCACCACTTCCTTCAGGTGCTCAATGTCAGGGTTGAGGTCTCCCCCTAAATCCATGTGGGGCTCATCGTGACCCATTGCTCCTTGTGGAGGTAGATTTTCAGGTGGAGGGACTCGCTGGCTAGGATACAAAGGGGGGAATTGACTGCTTGAGGGTCGGTCATGCGGTCCAATACTCAGGTTTCCCCCTTGTGGTTCCTAGCTTTGGCTTCTAGTGGTTATAGCCATTGATTTAGATTAATGAATTAAAATTTCCTTGAGTTCAACTCTCAATGAAAGCACAAAAATGTTGACCAGCGTTTTGGTCAACGATACTGAATCAAATTAAACGACAATAATTAATAGATGAGTTGAATTCAAGTAATACGACACAAATAATTTATAGTGGTTCGGCCCCAAGAATTGGTAATAACCTACATCCACTTACACTTTTATTAATCAAAAGGGTCTCAATCTCTAGATCAAGAAGAATAAGATTCAACTAAGTTTCCTACGTCTTAGAGAAAATACAATTCAATGGAGATGTTGTATGTAAAGTGTGCATGAGAGAATAATGATTGTGAGATATCTCTATTTATAGAGTCCCTTGGTAGGTCATGGACCTTACAAGCATGAAATAGGCCCTACATGCACAATGTGGGCTTGTTATAACTGAATACATAATAAAAGAATATGAAAAATACATTAAAATATCAGTTACATAAATATCTCCTAAAATCCAAGTCATTCTGGTTAATTGGAGTGTCCTTCAAGTCGCTCAATCTTCCGAGCAGGTATCGACCAAGCCTCATCTGCTCGACCAGCAACCTTTGTGTAATAAGCTTCATTCTCTTTTTTGGTTCCAAGGTGAATAGCTTCCTCTATGTCAATCGAGTACATTCGACCAGCTCATGTAGGTTGAGCAAAACAAGTAAAGTTAGGGGCCTATGCAAGCCAAAAAGTAAAGTTTGAGGATTTAATTGCTAAAAAAAAAAGTTAGGGGCCTAAGTGATACAACGGATGAAGCTTGGCGACCTCAAGTGTTATTTATCTTTTGTTTTTTTTGTAAAGACTTGAAAATTCGATATAAAAGAGTTTGGTATTTTTGTATATAAACTTTGGGTTGGTATTTTTGGAAATAAAACCAGTTTTACAAGTACAAATATAATTATTCTTTTTTCTTTTTCAAAGTATAGTGAGGCAAAAATATAAATATATTTTTTAGAACATTAACAAAAAAATCAATTAAAAAAATATTTTCTAAACAATATTTATGAACTAATAAAGGTATATAAAACTAAATTGGCAACAAAAAAAAAACATGTTTGCATGTAAAAGAGCCAAAAGAAAACCCACCCTTTTCTTTGGATTTTGCTACAGCTTCACGTACCTGCTGTCATGATTTTCTCCATCAATCATCACAAGTTTATACTAAGAAAGAGCTGGAGCTTATTATATGCATTTTACGGAGCATTTGGATTGAGTAAATGATGAACATGTCAAGTGTTCAACAAATGAACCTAGACATTGTTTGCCAAATTTGCTCTTAATTAAGTTGGATAATGATATTGTATGGTTGAAAGGAACACATTTCTACTCGTAAATGAATTATCTCATTGAAAATAACAGATTTTGTCCCAAAAATAATATTCCAAATAAATATTTATAGAAAAACAATATTAAAAAAAATCTAGTATTGTTGTGATGAGATGATATGCATACATCAATACTTTTGTGTGGACCATAATCATGCTTTCAACTTAATAAATAATAACACCAATCCAAATTTAATTTTATGATTTCTAAAACTAAAAAATAGTAAAGACCACATGAATATTTGATTAGTTATTTGTTTTCAAATTCTCAATTCAGATATTGATTTTAGCTTTAAGCTACAAAATAGAAAATATTATTTTTACGTTTTTTTTTAATTTAAATCATTATAGCATAAAATCCTACAAATCTATCACATTTTTATATTTTTAAATTCTCTATCAATTACATATTCGGATTTTTAAAATTCAAAAACAGTTTACGAATTATGAATCAATCACATTTTCAAAAATGTGTTTTAAGACTATAATCTAGATTTTCATTTTAGAAACATACTTTTTGAACCAATCAATTTTATAATTATTGATATTCTAAAGTCAGCTAATTACAACCAACAAATTTAATTATATTTTATTTCTTGTACGATTCATAATCTCAGTTGTATAACCAAAAGTCCATTTAAATTGTTATTTGTTAACATAACAAAAAAATTCTAAAAAAAAATTGTTTAATAATTATTTTTATAGCTGATTTATTTAATAATCTTGGTTTAATTACCTTTATCTATTTTTAGTGAATAAGTTAGTAAATAGTAATGCTAGATATACATTCGTATTACATATCAAAATACACTTTATAAAATGGCATATATTTTCAAGTGAGACTCCACTAATTTAATATGCAAATAAAAATGAATGTCACGTCATGATGCATTTTAAATGTGTAAAATAAATATGTGGGGATCATTATTCATTGTGAAAAAAAAAAACTAGTTCTACTTTTTATGTATCTTTAAGTTGTCCTACACCTTAAAATATGCAGAAGTGATATTAATCTATACCAACAATAATATAATAATGCATGTCATGTTGTGTTGGGATCACTTTTTTTTAAATATATAACAAATCAAAACAAATTATGTTTTAGTATTACACGACCAATTCAATGAGTTGAAAAAAAATATATAAAGAATGATTGTATGTTTTAACAAAATAAAGATGACTTGTATGAATTGTTAACTTGATTTATTTGTGTCACGCCTTTGAATTCCATTTATAATAAGTTAATAACGGAAAATTCTAATTAAAAATTGATAAGTAAATACATATATTGGGGATTTTTTTATAAGGGTTTCATTTTAAGCCCTACCGGTAGGGCTCTCAGTATTCTCAACTCTTGAATAGTTTTCGGCGTGATTTTTTTTTATGACCGTGTATATTGTAGCTATTTAGAGCATCTTGCAAATTTTCAGAAATTTCTGAATAGTTTACAATATCGAAAACTAGGTTCAAACATGTTATTGCACGCGTGACTAATTTTTTTTATGCGCGTGGAAAACATGTTTGAACCTAGTTTTCGGTACTGTAAATTATTCGGAATTTTCTGAAAATTTCCAGGATGCTCTAAATAACTACAATATACAATGTCATAAAAAAAAATCGCGCCGAAAACTGTTCATGGGTCGAGAAACACTGAGAGCCCTACCGGTAGGGCTTAAAATGAAGCCCTTATAAAAGAATTGTCCTTTATATATATATACTAGGTATAAAATACGTGCAATGCACGTTATGAAATTGGATGATGAAACTCTTAAATATTCAAATTGAAGAATAAATTATTCAGTGTTTGAGATTTTGATATAGACCTCAAATGAAACCGATAAGTTAGTAGGTTAGTGTACTTAAGGAATAAAAGAATCATGGGAATAGGACTTTTATGCCACTTTAAAGTTTTATGCAAGACTTTTTTTCCTTATAAATCATTTAGCTATTGATCAAATCATAGAACTCAGATTTTCTTCCAGTTTTCCTCTTCAATATGTACATCTCGGCGGTATTGAAACCAAGAATTAAATCATACCTTTTGAAAATGAATAAACCCTTAAGCTTATTTGTCCATTTATAAGTTGCTCAAGTTCTTGATCTTCATTGAAATCTCTTTCATATTCCTCAGATACATCATATTCTACTAAATCTGGGACAAATGTTCCTGGTACTTTGCATGCATTTGCAATTGCCTGTAAGCAACATTATAACATGGCCACATTAGAAACATTGGCAAATATAAAATTCAGAACAAATGGAGTGGAGGAAAATATGATCAAGTAATTTATTTTTATGAACTTTATACAAACATGCTAAACATTAGATATCATATCAAAATTTTAACACTCACGACTCACCTTCAGAAAAAGTTGACTTGACTGATGATCTTCTTTTCATTTATCTCATCCCCAATATGAGAGTTTATAACGATGAGAGAGGAGGTTTGATGAGATAATATTTATCTATTTGTAATGTGTTACTGAATGCGAAAGGTTGTGTACTTCTGAAATGGTGCAAAATGTTATTTACAATTACTGTTAAATTGTAACTTTTTTTAGCATATTCTGTTAAAGTCATACAAAATTCTGTTAAACCATACTAAATTTTGTTAAATACAAAATATTGTTTGATAGTCATTTATATAATAGGTAAGATATATAATAAAACAAATCAATATGAGAGGGATAAATCGGTCATTCTAGTAACATTATTTAAAGGGTTTATATTTTTTTGTACCTTGTATTTTTTCTTATTATCTGCTGTGTTTTGACAAATTATTTTTTGTATCCTATCTTTTGTAAAATAGTTAAAATAGAACTCTAAATCCGATTTTGGTCAATATTTTCCCAACTAAAATCACAAATAATTTACCGAACTAACAATTCAAAACAAAAATAAAATTATTCTGCTTAAAAACTATGTTACTATATTCAATTTTTGTTGAGTTTATGATTCTATTTTAACCATTTTACAAAACATAACATAAGGTATAAGGTGAAAACACATATCCAAAAAATTAACGTGACAAACCACATATAAACAACAATATAAACCCTTATTTAAAAACACTCCCACCCGGACCCATTCCGTAAAGAAAAATATAATCTCACCCAATAATTCAGTTGCGATACTCGAACGCCGAACCTGAATATTTATTTTATTGCGAGAGTGACGGAAAAATCAACAGGAAGATTGAGAAAAAAAATAAAAATAAAAACATAATGGGAGCTGTGAACATATGGAACGCCATTGAAGTAGCTGGAGAAGCTTCAGAAAACTCCATGTCTCAGATCCAATCTTCATCTCTATCCGTCGACCCTTCCCTCCCTCTTCCTCAAATCACACCTCGCATCATGTAGGCATTTTCTTTTTCTTTTCTGTTGTTTCGTTTCTGTTACCTCGGGAAGCTTGATGATTATTGCGAAAGTTGTTTGAAAACGAGAAAAGTTGACGGTGGTCTAATTCAGCTGATGCGATTACTTTTTCTTTTTGCCTTTTTCTTTTTAATTGGTTAGTTAGAGATGGTATTGTAGAAAGATCCAATTTTTCAATCTACTTTGTCTTTTTCAGTTTCTTGGCAAATAAACAGGGTTATAATTTCTCTTCCTCTCTCTCTCTCTCTCTCCATGTATGACAACGTTGATTGAACTGGTTTCGCAGAGAGTTGTGCAAAGATTTGTTCAAGAAATGGTCTAAGCTGGATAATTCTTGCTTCTCTGTTGAGACCGTTTCCGGTGGCATTACAAATCTCTGTGAGTGGTTTGCTTAATTTGGTAAATGTTATAATTATTTTCATTATCTGGATTGGAGTATGAGACACTGATTTTGAAAACAAGGAGAAGTCTTTTTGTTACTAATTTAGTCCGAAATGGTTGTTGATTTCATGCAGTGCTGAAGGTTTCAGTGAAGGAAGATAATGGAAATAACCTGTCTGTCACAGTCAGGTTATATGGGCCTAACACCGATTATGTTATCAATCGTGAACGCGAATTGCAGGTGATTTTCCCATATTTTTTGTGATATCGACATACTTATTCTTGTGCAAATCTTTGATTTTGATATTTGTATTGTGTTTTATTCGAAACTTGTCAAAGTAGAATTATTGAGCTCTCATTTTATCCTAGTATTCCTTATTTGTATGTTGTCAATGAAATTGTTTACTTTTACTTTCAGGCTTTGCTTTTAACTTACCAAAAACCTTCTTCTTTCTAGTTAACATGTGAAGAGTTGAACTTAGTTTTTGTACTTCATACGAAATTTTCTAACTTGTGCTGTTTTACCTTTCACATTATCTTACTTTTACTTGTTTGTATATCACAATGATGTTTTATTTACACGCTTCACTTTGAAATTTCTTGAACACAAATTGTGCTTAGGCCATCAAATACCTCTCGGCCGCAGGATTTGGTGCTAATTTGCTTGGAGTTTTCAGCAATGGCATGGTGCAGTCTTTTATCTATGCACGAACACTTGTTCCTGAAGGTAAGAAACATCACATAAATGTGGAGTGTGCTGAGAATCTTTCTGGGGAAAAAATTAATTAATTTTTCTTTTGGTGAATCAGTCATGCATTATTCACTATTTTAGATATCTGACCTGTGTCTGTCCTTGATAACTTATCGTGCATTATTTGTTTTTGTTTAATATTCCTTCTTAGTGTAGAAATGTGGGAAACAACCTCACATGAGTGCAATATCCTTAAATGTAGTCTCATTAATGATTTATGTCATACTTTGCTCTGTTCATCTTTCTCCTGAAAATGGATGTCTCCTAATGTTTTGTACTGATTATACTGAAATCTCTTCCTTTGAAAGATTATTTTATGTGTGTGCTCTTTGCAAACGTTATACTATCTCAACGTCTTCGGTTGTTAAATTTACACAAGTCATATGAATTACAAAAGTCCTTGGTTTGGTTATCTCTGACCTTCCTAATGAATATTTATGCTCCATCTATCTTGGCAGACATGAGGAAACCAAAGCTGGCCGTTGAAATAGCCAAACAACTACACAGATTTCATCAAGTGGAAATTCCAGGTTCAAAGGAACCTCAGCTATGGAATGACATGTTCAAGTTCTTCGAGAAAGGTTTTTTTTCTTTTAAATATTGATTCCGTTTTCTTTATGTATTACACTGTATTATTTATCTGTCCAATGCATGTGAAATTTCTCATGGTCATGTTGCCTTACCCTTTCAGCCTCCAATCTTGAATTTGATGATTTTGAGAAGCAGAAGATATACAAGACCATATCTTTTGAGGAGATTCAGAATGAAATTAATGAGCTCAAGGTAGTCTTCTGTCATGGATTTACTTCCTTTTTGGTTAATTTACATTTTGGATAAGAAGATTGATAACATTTGGCTCTTTCCTATTACCGATCCTTTAGTTGTCTTTCCTACCTAATTTCACAAGATTGATTCTTTTAGCTGCTTAGAGTTTGCATACTGGTATTTTAGGTTTGCGATAGAATAGGTGCAGGAACTTAAATGTACATTGGCACTCAAGTCTTTGTTCAGTGTTTCATCAAAATTGTGATCACTTTTTTATTTTTATTTTATGTCGGTTTGATCCATGTCGAGTTGTACTTCTGAACACTAAGAGTAAAAGGTAGAAGATTTTTGTGCATGCACCTAATAAATGACCCATCACTGATTGAGATTCTCCATCATGATTCATAATAATAATGAAAATAGGGATCTACTTTTTCTGAATTTAAATTAGTTATCAAGAAACACCCTCGTAAAATTCAATAAATATCCAGCTTAGTTAGAATTTTGTTAGCCTTATGAAGTGAATTTTCTTCTGCATTAAATAGTTGTTGGTTGGAGCCAGCAGCCTAAATGTTCTGAACAATGTCCGGTGGTGATGGACGAAGGAATTGTATATTTTTATTTCTCTGGTAAATCATACTGGTCTATAGTTAATATTTCCTGATTTTTTAATGAGGAGCAAGGGTTCTAAGGAATTCATATCTATTAACATGTTTTTCCTAATAATGAAACAGGAACTGACAGACCGTTTTAATGCTCCAGTGGTGTTTGCTCACAATGACTTGCTTTCTGGAAATATAATGATGAACGATGAAGAAGGTATTCCATGGAGATTTTTTTTTTTAGTTTTTAACTCCTGTGATTCTTTAGTATATATCATTCTATTGGTTTCTAAGTGCCTAGATATTTTAGTGAATAATGATAGATGCACTCTCAATTTGTACACTCAAATTGCACACTATGATGTGTAAATAATCTCAACCGTGGATATTTTTAAGTGGGGTCTACATAATATTTAATTGTATGGTTGAGATTATTTACACATCATGGTGTGTTGGAATTTGAGTGTGCAAATTAAAAGTGCATCTATCATTACTCTATTTTTTTTTTGGTCAGATATCATTACTTTTAATTACCCAAAAACTATGCATGCACGCTTGCTTGAACTAGACATGATGGTGATTGTGATTGTGATTGTGGCAGTTGAAATGGCTTTGCTAAAATAGATAATCTTTCTTACCGGTCAATATTGTTTTTGTTTTTCCAATCTACTAACCACATTGCATTCTGTCCCTTGTTCAGAGACACTTTACTTCATTGATTTTGAGTATGGATCCTACAATTACAGAGGCTTTGACATTGGAAATCACTTCAACGAATATGCAGGCTATGAATGCGATTACAGCTTGTATGTTTTTGTTTTATTTTCCATTTTTTAATTCTTTATCATTCCCTTAAACTTGTTGTAAAACAGCTATTTTCTGATTTGTTGATACTCAAATCACTATGGTAAATGCAGATATCCAAGTAAGGATGAACAATACCATTTCTTCAGACACTATTTACAGCTCGAAAATCCACATGAGGTATGTTAAATGGTGGTCACATCTTGAATCGAGCTGTCTTTAAAGTAAATTCAGTCTCATCCTTAATTCATTTTAAACACTATTTGGAGGCTAATATCTCTATTTATCTAAACAACAGGTATCTGAGAGAGATCTTGATGCTCTCTACGTTGAGGCAAATACTTATATGTTGGCTTCGCACTTGTATTGGGCTTTATGGGGCATAATTCAGGTACACCACACACCTATTACACCATTCTATTCATAACCTTCAAGACTATCAGTAAAGTAACTCGTATATAAATATATATTTATAATATAAACTATGGTCTGTAGGCAAAGATATCCCCAATTAATTTCGATTACGTTAGCTATTTCTTCTTGCGATACGATGAATACAAAAAGCAGAAGGAAAGTTGCTTCTCGCTAGTGAGATCATACCTCTCAGGATTTGGGACAGCCCAGAATCTTACTTAGAAGCATGGGAGAAGCTGGCCTTTTAAAGAAGTTTTTTTGTTTGTAGTTTTATTTTTCCGTTGTGTAATATTCTTTTGTGATTCAACCATGTACGGACCAAGAAAGATGCATGATCTAATAATTGGTGTTCAAGGTCGGGGCATTAATTACCAATTTTAGGAGGTAGCTGCTTCACTGCGGATGCTGTCCAACAACACTGCACCATCGGTGTGTTTTGGTTAATTTTCTTTGTGATATGGGTTTGGGTGTCCAATTTCTTCTATCATTGAGTGTCTAAGCATGGTGAATTTTAAAAAAAATGTGTTATTTTTTATTTTATTTGTTTCAAATGATGTTGGAAACTTGGATTGAAAGTGTAGAATAAAAGATTTAGAGAGTTTTTATTCCTTGTTGGTTAGTATGTTTGTATTATTGGGATGTTTGTTGTGTTCGGATTTGATTTAAAAATTTGTTATTAAAACTTGTTATAGAGTTTTATAATTTTATTTTTATAAATAAATAATTGATTTAACTGCTGTCTGCAGACAAGTGTACCATTTATTACCACAAGTGAGATGAAGTTGGCGATTAATGCAGCGATTAATGCAGCCTTTTGGTTAAGAATTTTACATATACTTCGTGGGTAAATAATTTTTTTTTGTTCACATTTTCACCGCTACACTGCGGCCTCCCTAACCAATTTTTAAGCTGAGTAGGTCTTTCACCTTTTTATCAGTCTTGAATTAGGAAAAAGAAAAGAAAAAGAAAAACTAAAGTTAGTGCATAACTAACGTTGTGTATCATGTAGTAAAACATATGAGACAAGACAAATCCAGAGAAACAAACATTCTAATCTATCGAACTAGTATTCATGCTCAAGGCACAAGTGGACTAACTACTTTTTTTCTTTCTTTGGCATCCCTTCCCATATACCTTGGCAAGCTTTTAGCTTCCTATGCATATTATAGCCCATCGCATCATATGGTATTTAGATAGAACATATATATATATATATATATAAACCAAAAAAGCTCAAGTTTAATCCTGATATAATTTAATTTACAAATCTATTTTCAAGCTTGAAGGATCTGGCAGTGAACTATGTGACTCTTCAAGCGGTTCCTACCAGCAAGGCTTGACCACAGATTTGTGACCAAAGTCTTGAATTGCCCTCTTCCTGCTATAGTTTCCCATAAATGTTCTGCAGTAGCTCCATCTACATCGTCGGATTTTGAAACGTCAACCAAAGATATGCTCATGTTATTTCGAATAATGCACAATTTACCATTCAAGGGAACAAGAGCAGCTGCCTCCAATGCCTGAGAATTCCCCAAATGCATCCTACTGTCAATGTGTTTGCTCCAAGAATCAGTCACTTCATCGTAAACTCGAAGTTTGCAGCCATCCTTGCATTCCAAGGCATAGAGGTTTCCATTTAAAGAAGCACTAGGATTCCTCCAACCTGCGACCATTCCGTCGTACACAGGGTACCAACTGTTGTTTTCAGGTTGGTAGACCTCACTCAGAACTTGGCGATGAGAGCCAAGCCCCTTCAGGTACCATTTCCCTTCATATACAACCCCAATGAAGGGTACCATTGCAGTGCTCATATCCGAAATGAAGGACCATCTGTTCTTGTTGGGATCATATACTTCTGCTGATCTCAAGGACCTATGTATCCCTTCATTCTCCCCACCAGCAACATAGAGGCAATTGTTTATAACACATGAGCCAAAAAAATGTCTTCGGCGAAGCATATCTGGGGCGCGGTGCCATTTATTGGTTCTAGCACTATAAAAAATGACTCGTCTCATTGATCCCTTCACAGGGTCTTTCCCACCAAACAAATAGAGGTGACAACCACTGAGTACAGCACAACCAAACCCAAGAGCTTCAGAATATTCCTTAGGGACTGGTGGAAGGGGCTGCCAAAGCTGGTATATGGGGTCGAAGGCATGCCATGAGATTTTTCCATCTCGTTCTCTCTTAATAACATATATCCATTCTTCTGCAATGCCGAGGCTTTTCCTAAGGGAGTAAAAAAAGTTACCAACCATAAGACGGTACCATCTTTTGCATACTAGCCGAAGTTTGCGGTGCTCGGCCCTTGGAACCCGTATTAGACAAGCGATGGCAAGATCATCGGGAAGTCCAGGAAGCAAAGGTGATTGGTTCCTACTCCTATCACTGCGTGCTGGCTTACTTCTTGTTGGATGTATAGATGGTTTAATATCAGGCTGAAGACAGAGCCTTGACCCAGGAACATACCTTTTTGCTCCAGCAACAGTCTTAAGTCCGGCATCTACTCTACATAAACATGCTGTTGTATCAACCTGCAAAGTACATGCACGTATAAAAATTAAACAACATTCCCCTCAAACTAATTTTATCTGGATTAGAAGCAAGAACACATGGCAAGTAACGGGTAAGAAGAAGAAAAAAAAAGTAGCGTGTAAGCACAGTTAGGTAGGTGCACTGATAAAACTTCAACAGTACGTGACTTGGTCAAAACTATGTCGATAAACAAAATAACAAGAAAAAATATAAATGTCATGCAAATGATTCTTCCACTCCATCCTGCTTTGCAATGACCAAGAAATATACTTAAATTATTCCCGAGAACTGTACTGTGATTTAGCAAGAAAAAAAAAAGCAGTTAAAATGGTTTCAGGGAGTAAGATCATCATACCTTCTGCACTTAAATACTAATCCTTTTTTCCATCTATCGATACCACTTCAATCCTAAATCCTAATATAGTACTATTAGTATGGACAAAACCATGACTAGACGCATCAAGTGTTTTCTTGCTCAAAAGATTCATGGAACACAGACTACAATATCATTTGGACCCTTCCTTTCATAATATAATAAACTTCATTATTTTCACGCCACAGTTGTTGTCACCGACATCCAACATGACAAGATATATTTTACCCCCCAGTTCAGAAGGAAGGCTGACAAGTTGGGCTCATCTTTGTCTGCTCTCAACTAACTTTTCATTGAGATGAGTTTGAGCATTAATAGGCTAGAGAAAAAAGCTGTAATGGCGAAGTACTGCTAATAGGAAATGCATTTTTCAAGTTTAAGAATTTTCAGTTAATTAGCTTAGCTCTCTGAACAGTGTCTAACCAAGTTACCTGAGAATATGAATTTTGATAAGACTGACATACTTTGACAATTAAATAAGCATCAAACAAAAGAAAATTGTATGGGCCAAAACATAGCAATTACATCTATAAACCAAAAGAGGGGGTTGACATAATATGTGATCAAAAACTGAATATCTAGTCAACAAGAAAGACAAGAATTTACCAGTGGTGGCTGTATGACTCTGTCCATTTTCTTCCGCTCTAAAGAATTTGCCAAATGCCAATATCAGATTCACCAACAAAAGCTCGATTTCAAAAACCAAATACAAGTCTCTCAATCATAATGTCTTGTATGTAACAGACAAAGCTCCCTATATGCTTTACACATCACATACCAATTTCACCATTACAAAATATGTATTTATACCCCAATTCAGCTGCATAATGCTACCACAATTTTTAAGATCTCTAGTTTAAACTTCTCATTTATTCTCAATACCCATGACCTGTAAATGTGCCCGAATCCAAATCCAGACGCAGAAACCCACATCAAAATAACCCCAATTCACCCAAACCAGCTCAAACAATCACAAACTCAAAACTTTGCAAATTCAAACCCAAGAATCATAGTCCACGGGAGTCAAAAGTAAACCAAACCCAATACTCTTCCCCACACAATCTTCAAAACCCATGTTCAGAATAAAAAAACCAACATGAATTTCCCTCACAAAATCAAACAAAACGGCCTCCATAGGAAAACCATTCAAAAACCCCAAATTTCGCTCAAAGGGAAAGAGAAAAGAAGGAGAGAAGAGAGAAAGAGGGGAATAAAGAGAACCGAAAAAGCCGAAATGCGAGACAGCGGAAGAATGGGGGCAAAGAGAGAGAGAGAGAGAGAGCACTGAAAGACTAGATGGAGACCCCTTTCACCAATGACCATTAATCATTAGTGGAGTTTAGGGCCCATGGTCTCAACGGCACAACCTACCAAGCACAAGAGAATGTGTGTTCAACTTATAAGAAAAAAAGCAAAATCCTAAACAGAAAAAGAAAGTTGGGTTACAAATGATGGTTGCTCTAAGCAAAGAAAATGGAGATAAAAACACAAGAGATAAATTGAAAGAAAGATAGCTAGAAAGGAAGATAGTGAGAGAGAGAGAGAAAAGTGTCGAGTTCAGATATACATGTAAGGGTCAAACCCATATACAAGTTTTATAGTTTTTTCCTTTCTTATTTTTTATTTTTCATATTTGAATTTCCACACCCACACCATAAAAAGAAAAGTAGACAAAGATTCAAAAATAAAAATATGGTGGGTCCCATTTTTTCACAACCCCACCAAATTCAATTAAGTAAAGGAGATTTTCTAGTGTGTGTTGACCCACCGCCATCACCACATCATTCTTTTTTTCTTCCTACTCCACCAAAGGTATTTTAGTCATTTCAAATATATTGACCCACACTAATCCGATGCTGATGATTATATTGGACCCCTAGAATAGCAGTAGTTCTCATATGTGGTGTGATTGGATTATGATAACCAATATACTTCAATCTATTATTTCTTTTTTCTTTTCAATTTAACTAGTAATAATATAATATAGATAGAATTTCTCTTTACTTGGTTTTGGATTTTGGATTTGGGTCAGTAGGAGAGCTAGTGTTTAGATATTATAGTAAGGAATTGATGCACAAAAAATTGAGCCATATATTAGGGATACTTTTGAGACATAATCATGTTGCATTTGACCATAGCATAGGGCATATTCTTTTTTTGCACTTTTAGTTTCAAACCCATGTCCCTAAATAGGTAAAGATACAAATAGAGACTCTCATATGAGATGCCTATATGAGTATGACACACATGAAGTGAAGGTCTTCTCTAAGAGCCAACAATAGTGGCTTTAGAATAAGAGGCAAATGGTACATTGACAATCAACCAACCATGTAATAAATAAATCAAATAAAAGCTACTTATAGCCATTTGCCATAGTGTGGAATTGTAATCCACAGTAAAAAGATAATCTAACATACTGTTAGTTTATACAGTTAGTAGTTAAAGTTAGTTAGTGTGCATCAAGGTTATTTTAGTCATTTTGTTCTCTATGACTTAGTTATAAAAGGGGCTCGGGATACACATTGTATTGTACTGTAATTCATATTGAATTAGCGAGTTGAGAGCCTAGATAGAGAGATTGTGAAGCTGTGAAGAAGTGTTCAGCCGATTGACTTCAAGAAGATCAAGAAAGAACTCGAATTGAGTTCTTGGAGAAGTTTGAGACTAGTGATGCACCTAACATTGTTAGCTTTGTAATTTCATCTCTTAAATCAATAAAAGAGACTACTCAGGGGAGTGAACAGGAAGTAGGTCCTTGGTTTGGCCGAACCTGTATAATTCTTGTGTCTTTGATTACTTTACTGCATTATTGTTCATTGTTATGTTTTGCTGACTAAAATTTCTGTAGCATTACCTTAGCAATTTTATTGTTTGATTGTTTCTTGCATTATTTTGACAGTTTTATTAGTTATTGCATTGGTGTTTGTGCATTGCTGAGTTCTGTGTTGTAGGAAATAATTACAACACATAGGATCTCCAACAATTGAAAATACTGCTACGTCTACTATATAACTCTCTCAAATTACCTACTTTGATGATTATAAGTCTTCGGCATAAAATGAGTTCCAAGCAATGAGACATTGACCCCTCAAACTCAATTTTCTTCCATGGAATATTGGTGACTTGGTGTTTTTGGTAAATGGGGTTCACTTAAAGTGACAAGCACAATCAAGAGTATACTTTCAAAACTTTATTGAAGGGATTTGTGTGTTATCAAATGGGCAAATGGGATTGTAATACTTCAACAGTGAAAAGAGCGTTATCAAGAGAAAAGGCTGTCAACTTTCTCATTTGTCATGGCATCTTAGACTCAGATAAGATGGCTTGCTTTTATCAAGAAGTATTTCTTGCTGTTCACATTTATGCTTCTCATAATAAATGAAAGCATTCAAACCAAAAGTCATCTAGCTGAACTGGACGGTCTTAATCATCTCTAAGTTTTTTTTTTTAAAAAAATTATATATATTTTAAATATAATGAGGATGACCAAGATCATGGCTACCTCAAACCGTTTTTGTTTTCTTCTTTTTATCTCATATGCAGAAAGAACAATTCATCATCACAAGGTGTCTAATTTAAATGAAGTAGTGTTGATATTAATATAAAGATTAGTTAACTCTAGACTAGAATATTCATTTAAATAAACTTCTCTCTTACGAGTGACATTTTCATCCCATCATGCTGAGAAATATAATACTACTTTTTCAACTATTGTTTATAATTAGTTGCAACCTGAACTACTTGACCTGCTCTGCATGGCTCATATAAATTATTTATATTTTGTTTATTAAAAAGGAAAAGTCAATGAACAGAAAGAAAAAAGGAATAATTCCAAATTAGCAAACGGAAGGAAGAAACTAGTTAACATTTTCAAAATATATATGGCATGAAACTCGAGGAAGAAAATTAGACATACTATCCTTGATAGTGAAATACTCCATTGAATTGATCTATTATTTGGTTTTTACTACTAATGAGTTTTTCCAATTCCAATTGGAACATATTCAGATAAAATAAACCAATCCCATGTGCAACTATCAAAAGAGCTGTCTGATTCATCTTTTTAAAAAAATAATTAAAATAATAAAAAAAAACTAATTCATCTTTATCATTGATAAAAGTCATACATGTTTTGTGTTTTGGTTTCTATTCAATATCTTGGTGTAGACTACAGACAAACAAGACTTGAAGGATGAACAAGCAAGTCCATTAAAATTTGAAGAGGGTCTCAATCAGTCATTTTCTGCTGAATCCCTGTTCAAGAAAAGATTGTAGGCATCTTTTTGGCTTATCCCATTAAATCAAATAGTTGGTACAATTTTTAGAATTCCAGTGTGGTAACTCTCTCTCTTGTGTGATGGTGATGCAGACTCACCAATTATTTTGAGCACTAAGTTTAGAATGAATGATAATATGATATCAAACCTAAGGCCTTTTCTTTTTAAAGAGTGAGAGATTTTGAAAGATGTCTTATATTCTTTCCCAACTGGGGGACAAGGCATGGTTGAGGTCCTTGGAGGGAATTAAGAAAGTCATTGAAAGTGGGGTTCACATTTACTTTTCTCAAACACACTTCATATGCCTAATTGACAATATACCATGCAAAAGAAAAGAAGAAAAAGATGGGGATTTTGAACCAAGAGTGGTCAACTATTTCTGAATGGATTATATATTCTTCTTTTGAAAGAATTTGATGCTTGTTTATGTTTCTAATAATACGTGTGCTTAGTACTCTATTAAAGTAGCAAAGATATATGATTACTAGTGCATGTGAAGAATAGCATTAATAACACATAAAACATTCACTTGATTGTTATTTAGTCAACACACAAATTGTACTGTGTTTTTTTTTTACTTACTGCATCATCCATGAGATCAGTTAATGATTCAGAAGTTGGAAGTGATTTCCCATCACTAACAATAAGTAAAAAACTTAACATCATCTTGGTCAGTCTATTTAGCTTTAAAAGTGTCACATGCTTGTTTGTTAAAGGTGTTGTAATCTTGAAAGCAATGATTTCTTTATGGTTATTATCCTCAGCCGACTCACCAACAACTACATTATCTTTCATCCAATAGTGCTAAACATGTATGAGTATATGTCATCTACAATTAATGTTTTATCTCTTTCCATTGTTGTTTGTGCTCATCCTTTTCTTCTCTCCTTAAAGAAGACAAGGCCCAAAAGACAGATAATGATATATGTTGTAGATTTATTATTATTATGGTCAATAATTTATCTTCTTATAAGTATTTCATAGCCATAAGATCCCAAGTGCTTGCTTGTGAAGATGTTGCCAATTAGCTGTGAATTCATAACATATATACATATATATATATATATATTGGGCTTGTTGGCCCAGCTGGCATTTTCATGTAGCTTCTCCAAAAATTGTGGAGACTGGAAGAGCCTCCAATAGACATACCCTGCTTTTGTTCTTGGATGTCTCAAGACTTATTTTAGTGTAAAAAAGACTGAAGATATGATGCTACAAAAATTGGTGCAATTGGAACAAGTGATATTTTTTAACTGCTATTAAAACATAGAATGAATATTGTAATTTTATGACCAAACACATGAAACCAAAACACAATATCAATTTCCAATCCAAATTTGAACCACACGACAGACAAGAGACCTTCAGGTGACAGAAGATGCTGTATAAAAGGAAATTTTCTTTGAATCAACACAACTGTAAAATTGGATTATCCTCACCGGACTGAATACAAAATCACATGCCAACCGTTTCAGTACAAGTTAAGTAGAAACCCCATCACTAATATCATCAGTACTACTGTCAAATTAAGGAGGACATGTAAAAATCAAGGTTGATTGATTAAAAGACTATCAACTTGTTGCCGGTGGTGGTTGTCAACTTGAAAATAGGACATCAGAAGCTTCACGAACAAAAGGACGTATAACTGATGCAAGTCTAACTATCTATGGCTTGATGAGAGCTTCTTTATCTTCATAAAAATTGTCCATGTTCGTAAAATCTGTCCAATCTTGAATTCGAGTAAATTTAATCTGTACGGAACTCGTCATCTTGTGGCCTAAATGTCCCAATTATGAAGTAAGGTAACGTAATCATGTATGCCATAAACAACGTGAACTGCAGCAATATGAAGAGCTTATCAGGCTCTATCAAACAAATATTTTACATCTTGAACTTCCAACAAAACCAAAAAGCAAAGAACTTACCAAAAGTGGAAGTGTTAAGAAACCCCATATTGGCCACAAAGCAAAAGTGAACCTGCCATTAGATGTCATCATCGTAAGGAAAACAATACCAAACGCACAGTGCAGCTAATGAATTTAAAAAGACAGCAAGACTCTTTCTCTTACAAACAATAGGAGATCATTCCAAGAAGAGTGACAAACGGCAGAGCAGATGTACTTGTTATTTCCCATTTTTCATCAAATCTCCTAGCACTCCATGCTAGTATAGTTGTATAACAAAAGATGGTAAAATTCAAAACCACCCCTACCATCCCAATGTATAAAGGCATTCTGCAAAGCACATAGAAGTGTTCAGACATACTTGCAGCAAATATCAAGTGAATTGGATAGACAATACAACTATAGCAGAAAAGGTTTGGTCATGGAAGTATTAAAAAGTAGACTCTATTTATTACATGAACATAACGCTTCCATAGATCTCAGCTTCGAAATTAACACAATACTGTTCGTCTGCTACATTAACTAAAACACTCGAGTAGTGTGGAAGGCCCAACTCATGAACGTAAACTGAACCATGTTTTCTATAGATTGGTAACTGAATACATCCTTGAACCTGTCTCACAGGATTATCTAAAATGGGATCTTAGTGTCATCAACTCATTTGATCTGATGTCAGAGTGCGGACGTTCACTTTGGTCTTGAAGCTTTACACAAATAGAACTCTAACAAAATGAATTAACACTTGGGAGAAAGTCAAACTTCTGGCAATCCATTTGCCTCATCCCCAATGTTAACTGTTTCCCATGGATGAAATAGTAGAACAAACATCGAGTAAAATCCACGAAGAGCAACATTGAGCATACAAGATTTACATTGCACACAAAATTGACCAATAACATATATAATCAATCTAACAGAACTCAGGAGAACATATTGAACACAATGAACAGGGTAACCTAAAAAATGAATATACAACACCCCGCTTCAAGAAATCCATCTCTGCCATTAAAGCATGCTATCTTATTTATTTTTGTTCCAAAAAACTCTTTTACCTTAAGATAAACCTGTGTTGCATTACAAGATCACAAATATGCGTAAATAAACCCCCAGTGTCTTAAATGCTTCTAAAAGACCATAATTTGGATCTCGTTAGTCTATTATTTGTCAAGTGGGTTCCACAGTATTCATTTCTTTATGTCCATTCCACTGATTTTTTCCAGTTTATTTACTAAAGAATCCTTATCCCAAATTGAATGTTAACATAAACCATATAGA